>NW_028317981.1:1520000-1820000 GCF_062004578.1 Staurois parvus
AGCACTGCTGGGCTGCACTGGTGGGTGGCACTGGTGGGCAGCACGGGTGGGTGGGCACAGGTGGGTGGGCACAGGTGGGTGGCACTTCTGGGCACAGGTAGGTGGCACTTCTGGGCACAGGTGTGTGACACTGCAGAGTGGCACAGGTGGGTGCACTGCTGGGCACAGGTGGGTGATCTGCTGGGCACAGGTGGGCGGAGCTAGTGGGCGCACTGCTGGGCACAGGTGGGCGGAACTTGCGGGTGGCACTGCTGGGCACCGATCATCAGGGCACTGATCATCAGTGTCCTGATGATCGGTGCCGATCCCCGCTGTGACAACTGCCGGTTCTCGGCAGTACTTTCCTCACGGTCTGACAGCGTGAGGAAAGTGCAGCCGAGAACCGGCACTTGCATTTCCCTGTGATCAGCGTGTCATTGGACACCGCTGATCACGTGGTAAAAGGCCGCTGGGATCGGCCTTTTACCACATCACGTGATCAGCTGTGTCCGTAGGACACAGCGATCACGGAGATCGCCGGGTGCGCACCCCCTGGGGCGCGCAGGAGAGTGCGTTCTGGGGGGACGTCATATGACGTCCACCCAGAACTGGCCGGCCGCAGTGAAGCCGTCATTCGGCTATCTGCGGTCGGCAACTAGTTAAAGAAAAGGATGGGAAGAGATCCCAAACTCAAAGACGATTATTTGAAATTCATGAAAGAAATCCTCAAAGAAGGGCACGCAGAGAAAGTTGATGGTCAGCCTAAAAATGGAGAAAAAGGCGCAAAGGCAAACCTGCGTCTTCACAAATTTATCTCAAACGGCAGAGAGGTACTAGAATCCATCAGTGACTCCGAACGTGCATCAACAATGAAGAGTGTGGATCTTAACTATGATCCTCTTCCAGTTAAGAATGTACTCGGATTGGGATGGAATGTAGAAAACGACAATTTTTTCTTTGAAATATCCATGGAAGAGAAAGTTCCAACTAGACGTATCATTCTTTCCACAGTAGCCTCAATATATGATCCGTTGGGATTCTTGGCACCAGTAATCCTCAGAGCAAAAGAAATACTGCAAGAATTACGCAGACAGAAGTTGGGATGGGACGAACCCATACCTGCAAGCTTGAGGCCAAGGTGGGAGAGTTGGATAAGAGACTTGCAAAATTTGAAAGAAATTCGGATACCCAGATGTTTTGTACCTCCTGATTTCGGAAAGTACAAGAAAATAGAACTTCATCACTTTTCAGATGCCAGTAGTCATGGTTATGGTCAGTGCTCCTACATCAGAGCAGTAGGAGAAGGAAAGATACACTCTGCCCTAGGTATGGGAAAGGCCAGAGTAGCACCCAACAATATTCAGACAATACCAAGACTCGAACTAACGGCAGCAGTCGTTTCAGCATCAGTAAGTCAGTTTCTGAAAGAAGAATTGGAATTGAAAATAGATGAAGAACATTTTTGGACAGACTCACAAGTTGTCCTAGGTTACATAAACAATGAAGCTCGAAGATTCCACACCTTTGTCGCTAACAGAGTTCAAAAAATTCGAAAAGCAACGAATCCAGAACATTGGCACTATGTTGACACAAAGCAAAACCCGGCAGATCATGCTTCAAGAGGCCTAAATGTAACAGAATTGAAGAATTCAAACTGGTTCACCGGTCCAGAGTTCCTTTGGGAAAGGGAAATCATACCCAGTGAAGGTTATACAGAACTGTCTATGGGTGATCCAGAAGTAAAGGTAGTTCAAACATTGAGCACTGCTGCCAAGTGTCAAGATGACATACTTGAACGACTAGCCAGATGTTTAAAGTGGAATACAGTCATAAACATTGTAGCTCGAATTCAACGCTTAGCAAAAGGAATCAGAAAGAAAGAATCGTTGAATGTAGAGGAAAGAGTGAAAGCTGAAGAAACGGTTATAAGACTCATTCATCAAAGATTCTACAGTGAAGAATTGAACAGACTTAGTCAAGAACCTAAGAGACTTCCAAAAAACCACCCATTGTACAAGCTTAATCTTATTCTGCAGGATGGTATACTGAAGGTGGGAGGGAGGCTGGAAAATGCGTTGCTACCTAACAGAGTTAAGCATCCAGCAATTCTACCCAAAAATTCTACCTTCACAAGATTGATTATATCACTACCACAACAAATCCTTGCATCAAGGAAGAAGCTTTACTCAAAGCTGTTTGAGAGAAGGTGGTTACTGGATAGTGAAAGGAAGCAAAGTTATAGCGAAGTACATAAGTAAATGTGTAATCTGTAGAAAGGCACGTTGACCTACAAAAGAACAAAGAATGGCTGATCTACCAGCTGATCGTGTAAACCCATCACCACCATTTCTTTATAGCGGAATGGATTGCTTCGGCCTATTTATCACCAAACAAAACCGCAAGGAGTACAAGAGATATGGACTGATATTTACGTGTCTAAGCTCCAGAGCAATTCACCTGGAAATGTTGGAAGATATGTCAACCGACGCCTTTATCAACGCCTTAAGATGTTTCATAGCCATTAGAGGTACTGTCAGAGAACTTAGATCTGACTAAGGATCTAATTTTGTTGGAGCAAAGAACGAATTGAACAAGGCTCTAAAAGAGATTGATAAAGAAAAAGTAACTGAGTACTTGTTAGAGAAACAGTGTGATTTTCACATGAATGCTCCACATGCAAGCCATACAGGCGGAGTCTGGGAGAGGCAAATCAGAACTGTAAGAAACGTACTAAGTTCAGTGTTGAAAAAGAACGCCGGAAGATTAGATGATGCTTCACTTAGGACACTATTCTATGAAGTAATGTCTATTGTTAACAGTCGTCCACTTACAGTCAACAACATCAACGACCCAACAAGTTTTGAACCTCTAACTCCCAACCATCTACTTCACCTTAAGTCTGATTACATACAGCCACCGCCTGGCAACTTCACCAAAGAGGATTTATACGCAAGGAAAAGATGGCGAAGAGTTCAATATCTATCAGAGCAGTTTTGGAATAGATGGAGCAAGGAGTACTTAGCTCATCTCATACTAAGAAGTAAATGGCAAACGCCTAGAAGAAATGTTCATGTTGATGACATAGTGTTAGTAAAGGAAGACGACTTACCTAGAAGTCAATGGAAATTGGCCAAAGTCCTAGAAGCTCGAAAGGATGAAGAAGGACTAGTAAGAAGAGTTTTGTTACAAATGGGAGACTCAAAACTGGACAAAAAGGGAAAACGTCTCACAACTCCACTCAAGTTGGAACGTCCAATACAAAAGTTAGTTGTTCTGCTTGAGAGTAACAAAGACACTGGAAAGTTGAGAAACTGATGGAAAATTCCTCAAATTCATGTTCGAATCCTATTGCTGAGAACATAGAATTATAGGTAATTTTGGTGGGAGTGTAGCTGGCCAGCTAAGACCAGTCCTAGGTTGTTAATATGGTTCACATATATGTGTATACCAAACCTGCCAATAACCTCAGTACAGTATATATGTGCATATGTTAAAGCCAAAAGCAGAATCATTGCTGTGATTTATGTCTTTGATTGTTATATGACATTATATTAATTGTGTTAGCAGAAGCAGAAAAAGAAAATATGCCTTTAAGAGTTAGTATAATGTGAGCCAATCACAGACAGCCTCACACTGTACAGAGCCTTAACCAATCCCAGCCAGTTTCACATTAATGCCTGTGTAAATCTCCCTGCTAGGATTTTCTAGAGACACATGCTCACCAGACAGAGGAGGAAACAGACAAAGTTCCAATCAGAGAAGCTCCATGGAAGTAGAGAAGGCCAAATAGGTATTTAATGCACTTGTGTGTTCCTCTATTGTTTAACAGTGCAGGTAGATCTGTGTCTAAAAACTGTTGTATGTGTTTACTTGTAGTTCCACCAAATTAAACGAATCAAGTCACTGTAGAGTAATCTAACGAATTTATAAATCCAAGTGAATTTATCAATCTATCGAAATATACAGAACGAATTTATCAAATCTATTGAACCTATCGAGATAAGCTATCGAATCAACCCAATGTAATACGAATTAAACCATTGTAATATGAAAGAAACAAGCCATTGTAAGCAGTTATATGAAGAAAATTGAAGTTATTAAAGAAGTTAACTAAAGTATTCGGTGTGCTCTTTAAACCTACTGCATCCATAGAGCGGCATTGGAGGAATTACAGAGTAAAGTCAGTCTAATCCAACAAAGAAACAGCTATTGCATAATTTTTATAATGCCACAGCGCACTAGGCACCAAAGGGTGCTGCGCCTGCCACAGCGCTCCCGCGATGTCCCTCCTGCAGTGTCCCCGGCAATGTAATCCGGCGGATGCCGGCATCTGTCATTTGGGTTTCGTCCCCTGTGAGAGTCGGGACGTACGGGGGACGGAACAGCAGGAAATTTGAAAATGACAAAAAGTGACATTCACTAAAATCACATAGTAAAACATTACTGTATCAAACCATCTCACATACATTTTGTGCCCAGTGCTTTGTCCTGTGCCCTGCCTGCATTTTTACTGTTCTTTCTGCCTGGAAACTGAGAAACGTCCATGGCGTCCAAAGAACGTCCCTTTATGTCAAAAGTGGTTTTAGACCAGCTAGAATACAGCGATAGTAAATTAGAACTACTTGCGGAATTGAGTGATAATGATTCGTGGGGAAATTCGTCATCAGACACTGAAAACGATTTTGCGACTTTGCTCAGTGATGTGCGAACTCGGCGCTATATTTCAAATTTCAGTGTTTTTGGTTTGATTATATTATTGAATTAAATTTATTATTATTATATTATTATTTTTTATGATTATTTATTAAATTATAATTTATGATTTCGTGTTTAAAATTTTATCATACCCGGGATGTTTACTAGACTCTTGTTCGGACAGATTTCAGTGAGTTATTCCTAAAAATTACAGGCCTACAATAAAAAAAATACATATTTGCATGCAAAAAAAGTACCGCTTTTGAGCACAGAAATATAGACATAATCAGACCGCTAGGGAGGTTAAGGATCTTAGAGACTGTGTGCTGTTTAACCCTCTATGGTGCTAGAAAGTCAGCTGCGGTTTAGCAAAGAGAATAATGACGTGGGTTCAAAACAGCTTCGTCTGTGCCCACTACTACTTACACTGCTCTGGGCTTTAAAGAAGTTACTGCTGTCACTGCTACTGCTTGTTGTTACTGTTTAAAGCTGAAGTCTATTGTTTTATTCAAGCATGAACTCAGCTTGCTCTGAAGACAAGGTCCTCAGTGTACATAGTTCCTAATTTGGAGTATCCCACTCATCTCCATCATCCCTATTATTTAAAAATAAAAACAACAAAAACAACACCCCTAGAGTGATTGGAGAAACAAGTGAATGAGCCTATGTGACTGGCTGCGGGGCAAAATATTTGGGGAGGACCTGGGCAGTATTCCTGTGGCTCCTACGGGAGTAGTGCTACATATATATTGTGACAGGAAGCCAGGAGAAACTATTGGTTGTGTTCAGGATGGGAGATATATTTGTCCCAGGATCATGCATTATACAAATTGTTTTCCTTTTTGTGCTGGGTAGTGAGCTTGCTTGGCTTACTAAGGGGGTAATGAGCTCAGCTGAAGCAGGTGGAGTACTCTGGGCTCTACAAAACTCCCAGGCTGCTTAGGTAGGATGCTCTACCCTGGAAGCAGATTTCTGTGCAGGACAAACTGGGGAGCAGCCATTTGCTTGTATGGTGAGATTAGGTCTGTATGACTCTGGATTTATCCTGTGTGAAAGGCAAGTGTCTGAGCAGCAGAAGGCTGTTCAAGGACAGATAGATTCCTGAGTTTGTAGTTAGATGCCCAACGTGGAGGTTTTTATGGGTTTGGGTTTTTTTTTTTGCCATTTTGATATCTGCACCTTGTAAACACAGACGTTATAAATAAAACACAATTGTATTTCACTAAGATACTGCTGTCTCTGAGCAAATTCCTCTCTCTATCTATCTATCTATCTATCTATCTATCCAGAGAATATCCAATTGCCTCTTGGGGGATCAGGAAGTATTTTTTTTTTTGCCCTGCTGGAACAAATTGGATCATGCTTTGCTGGAATTTTTTTGCCTTCCTCTGGATCAACTGTGGATATAGGATTGTAGACATCTTTTGTAAATATTTTTTATTGCTTGAACTAGTTGGGTTTGTGTCTTTTTTTTCAACCAGACTAACTATGTAGCTATGAAAGCTAACTTCTGCTTTGGTAGAGCTGTGGGTTGGTGCATTTAGACATCACCATTGTGATTTTTATTTAATTTTTTATAGTTTTTAAAATCAGTTCAATAAGCACAAAAAGATATTTCATGAATATATTTCCACCTGAATTCATCACCTCAGAAACATTTTTTGAATGAATGCATATCCTGGAGATTGGCGTCAGCAGTACACCACTGCTAAAGTTAAAGACTCACCTTGCTCTTCATAAACACAGAACCCCTCTGTCTTCTCTGTTCTTCCTTCTCATGCTTCTTCAAGTACTTTTTTTTGGCCAGATAGGCCTTGTTAGGGTCCAGCCCAGTCTAGAATTTGAAAAAAACAGGATATTTGACCTACCTGTTAAATCTTTTTCTTGGAAATATAGTACAGAACACAAGCATAGCCATCATAGATGACAGGGTTATATGCAGCTACCTTCAGGTGACTGGATACTGGCCAATCCCATACCCCATATAACTCCTCACACTGTCAGCAATTCTCAGGAAGAAGTAAGAGGCCAGTGGTCACTGGAAAGGATAGCAAAGGATGAGATATACCCCTTGATGGTGTTCAAGGCCAAATACAGATCAAGACCTGACTAGAGGAAGGCCAGGGTTCTTCTCACAGAGTACCATCTATCATGCAAGTTCCTCTGTTTGCTCCAAGCAAAAAAAGCTGACCAGATGCCATGGTAAACTTTGCAAGAAGTTGACTACCTAGCATGCAAGAACATAGGAATGACCAAATCCAACGTCTGCTCCTGAGGACTTGAATTTCAACAGCCAAGTCATCAATGTTAGTAAGTGATAAGCAGGATGAAGGGCCAGTCCTTGAGAAAGAAGAAATGGGCAGTCCAGAAGCATTCCTGGAGTCTCTGCCAGGAGTTTGAGCAAATTTGGGGATCGTCGAAATGCCCTCTCCCTTAATCCTGTAATGCGGCCAAGGGAGTTCCTATACTGAAGAAAAAGCCTTAAATTAGGGTGTCACAATTTAGCATGCAGTTTCTTTGCCTATGTAATTCTTACCTCCTTGCTGCAGTGCTTCTCCTAGATCTGTATCCCTGTATCCCTTTCACATGTATTGTGCTCACCTTCTGTGCTCACCTATAGGTGTCACTTGCTATTCTGTGGGGTTATCTTTCCTTTCCCTTCCATCACTTCCTCGCCCACCTCCCAGTTTGCTTTCCTATATAAGACATGCTCAGTGTAGCTCGCATTGCCTGAGCAACTTCCCAGTTCTCTGAACACCCATTTTCCTACTATTCTTGTATTCAATGTCTGATTTACCATGTACCATCCCTTGTATGTGCTTCCAAAGTAATTGACACAAATACTCCTGCACTTGGGGGTGAACTCGATACAGTTATGGATCCATTGTGGAGATCCTGGATGGTGCATGCCTTGCTGCCCTCAAAGGACTGGGGAGTCCAAACACTCTTTGTTTTCTTTGGTATTTGCTTGCCTGCTGCCTGCCCTGACCTCAGCTTATTTCCTTCTGTCTCCTGTCATCGTACTGTCACGTACCTGAATGGAAACTAAAATGACGAGGTCGGCCTCACTTGTGTCACTAGCCCTGACCCCACTGGAAGTGGAACAGAGGGTGTCTAGGGACCAGGGGGACAAGAGCGCCGGAAGATGTTGTTTGCAGCCCTTGTAGTTGGAGACTTTGGAAGCCTGATGAACCTCCGATTCAGGCACAGTAGTAGTATGCAGAGCTGGTATGGTAGATCGCCAAGTGTGCACCAGAGCAAGGCAGGAAGCAGGGATAGAAGACAGGAGCAGTGTCAAAGGAATAGCCAGGGTCATCAACGGGCGGACAGCGAGGTACCAAATCATAAGCAAGCCAAAGTCAGGAACCAGTATCAAGCAGGAGAGGAATCCGAGTCAGGTCAGGAACAAGCCCGGTCAGTAACAAGGAAATCACACACAGGAACGAGCAGGAAACAGGGAACAGCTGAAGACCAGTCAGCACTCAGCACAGGCAGAGGCAACTCTTAAATACTCCGTCTGGCGCCAATCTTCACCGTGCGTGTGCGTGAGCGCACATTTCTGTGCACATGTGCACGTCTATTCACCAGCCGTCTCACAGGAATTCCCTTACACGTACTCTGCACATGCAAATGGTCTCTGCATCCTAGTTACATCTTGCTGCAAGCCCATCCCCACCATCAAGGGCCCTGGTGAAGAAGCAGGTTGGAGCTTAGACTCGACACCCTGGGGAATCCCAAGTTTGTGATCTACAAGGGCTCACTATCACAGACAGTTGACATAGGGGGAGGTGATTCCACGGGGTCACCACAGCATCCACAGAGACACCAGGGAGTCACCACAGCATTCCATAATGATTGAGGTCCAAAAATACCTAGGGTAAAGGGGCCACTTCCCTGGGTTCAGCCATTGTCAGCTGAGGAATTCCATCTGCCAACATTCCAATGCAGACATTTGTCTGGCAGTCAGGGCTAGAACATGCTATTCTGTCCAGTACAGAATAATGAATCATCTCTTGAACAGTGTATTGTCTGGTGCTCCCTTGATAGTTGAAGTTGGAAAAAAGAATGCTAAGGGGGCAAGTGAATGGCTCCAAGTTCCAGAATGTTGACCAGGTTCCCTGGACTGCTGACATCTTGTGGAACATCCCCTCTCCCCAGCTCAACAGGCTGGCATCCATCAAGAGCACCTTACAAGTCATCGGAAAAAATGACTGTCCAGACTTTCAACATTGGGTTTGAAATCCACCACATCAGGTATAGTCTGGCTCTGGTCTTCCAATCCAATCTAATCCTGACAGAGCATGAAAATAAGTTAATAAAACCCTCTTACCACATACCCTTAAATCTGGGATATGCCATAAGCAGTGCAAAACAACTCCACAGAGGTACTCATCTTAGGCAACGTTGGTTGGTAGAGAAAAAAATGTCAGCCAAGCCATGCATTTGCTGCCGCTAGTCTCCTGCAGCATCCTGAGCTCACCATGGTACAGTAGAGCTCCTGCTTTACTCGTAAAGCAGTCCATTTCACACTACAGAGGTGAAAATAAAAGTGTGTACACATTGTTTGGGAGACTAACATTGTGCCACAGTGGTTCTAGTGGTGTGCTGAGAGAGCTGCAGGGAGAGGTTAGTTTAGAAATCAAAAGGCACCAAGTTCAAGCCTAAAATGTGCCCAAGTTAGCACTGCTGCCAATAGCTATGTCATTTGTTTAAAGTATCGAGGCCCATGCTGTGGTATAGTCCACACAAGATTAAAGCACAGCACACTGGGCCCAGGGAGAACTAAAAGCCCCAGGTTCATCCACAGCAGAATAGACTTTGTCTAATAGCAGAATGTTAAGGACAAACACCATCCTGGTTTCCTCCTTAGATGGGAATGTTTCTGAGGTAGTTTTCAGGGACTGGATCACATCTGTATCGAGGGCCCCTACTCTGGACTTAAAAAGCACCCTGCAGCAAATGTTATGCATTGCACTATTCGCCAAGGAGGAGAACCAAATGCAAGGTCCGGTGTCCGAAGTGGCATTATAGGCTGGCCCCCAAATCTTCCATCTGGCAGATTCCAGGTAAGGTCTCAGTGGTGTGCCTAGGGTACCGATCCAGAAACTGTGCCATTAGCCAAAGATGCTGGTGCATAGCTGCATACAGTAGCACTGAAATTAGGAAAACACTCAGAAAACGTCTAGAAAAAAACACTAATCTCCCTTAGGAGAGAGGAACATCCATCATCTAAGTATACTAGCAAAAACTGAATTGTTGGGAGTGGGATGGGTTATATGGGGTTTCTTAAAGCTCTGATTTGCAAGTGTCCAATCACCACATATAACCCAGTCTATGAATTAGTCTGTGTCCTGCACTGTGCATAACTATAACTATGTAGCAGTGGCTTAAATGGTCCAGTAGAAGAGGCACTCACAGGTGTTGCATTGAAGCAACATAAACAGATTAATTAGTAGAGACTCAATATATCAGCAACATGCAACAATATTCATAAAGTAATATAATTGTAAGGCTTAGACAGGAAATATGACAATATAAATAAGTGACATTGCTCCTTCCAGGGAAACATGATGCCATACACATGCAACAGCTCTTTGGTAAACACGTCTTGCACGGGCTAACAGCACAGTCCCATACAAAAAAAGAGACTGTTAGTACAGTGGTGCAATAATCAGGAGTTTATTGGAGATCAAAGCACAAATAAATTAGTTATACAGTTAATCTATTGATGCATTTGGCAGGATCAGGCGCCTAAATAGGTCTTGTGATGCCTTATGTGTTAGAGCTGGTCCGTGCAAAATGCATCAGCGCATTAGCTATGTAAACAGTATATTTGTGCATTGTTCTCCAATAAACCTCTGAATATTGCATCACTGAAATAATTACCTCTTTTTTTTTGTATGAAAAACTGACAATTCAAAAAGGCTAGATTATTTTGCTGCCAAAAGCGAGATTAGATGGAATTTATAAATCTTGTGCTTGACTCCCAGTGAGGTTGTATGTCTTCATTAATACAGTACCAATACAAAAAATTTGATGTAGCAAAGTTTGGTAGATACAAGCAATAGAAAATGATGTCAAGCAGTTAAAATAGTTTACCTTCTTGATGACTTTCTGTCGAAATATTTCTGAATTTGCAAAATATAACGGAGAGCAGTAATTGACAATTTTAATACCATCAATAGACTGAACCTAAAAAAGGCAAGTCAGACAGAGGGTGTAAAGACATGCGTTGTCTAAAAAATATTTTCAAATAGCTGCAGCTTTGCTAAATACCACAATTCTGAACATGAGCATCATCTGGGCCCAAAACCTGTGCCCCCACATCTCTTGCAAGGTGTCCCAGGTCCTGAAACTGCAAACGCCCATTAAACTTTTCCTCCACTGATGGCAATCCTTGGAGGGCTTCTCCTCACTTTACTGGGCACCACTGCATCTGAAACCTAGTGAATCAAGGAGGGAGGCAGGAAATTGTGCCAGGGGCTAGTCTGGTATGAGATTTGTACCGGGGAGGGGGGGGGGGGGTTATTTTGGGGAAGTAGTTTTGAGGGAATTTGTCTTTTTTTGGTTCTGGTGGTGAGATTTTTGCTTGTGCTCCATGTGTTACACACAATCCTGACCCTTGCTCTGTGTGTTACATTCTCCTGACCCCTTCACTCTGTGCATTACACATACCTCTGCACTCTATACATTACATACTATATATTGACACTAACATCCTGTACCTACACACAAACTTCTGACCTCTGGACCTCAGGAGTCAGGAGTTGTAATGCACTCTGTGCATTACAACTCCTGACTCCTGTACTCTGTGCCTTACACACTCCTGAACCCTTCACTCTGTGTCTTAAACCATGCTAGCCTCTATACTCCCTGCATTACACGCTGCTAACCCAGGCATGGCACACACCCCTAACCCTTGCAGTCTGTGTCTTATATATTCCTGACCTCCGTACATTACACATCCATGACCCCTACTTCTGTAGGTTATACACCCCTGAGCCCTGTACTCTGTGTGTTTACACACATCTGAGCCCTGCATGCTCCTATGTATGTACTCCTGACCCCTGCAAGCAAAGGTATGGGAACAGTTGTAATTTAAAAAATTATTGTGTGGAGGTTTTTAGTCTGTGCTCATAAGCCTCTTGTTTGTGACATTAAAGCAAATTTTTGTAGATACAAGTACTATGACATATATATACTGAATATACAGTGAGAAAAATAAAGTGTTACTAAACCTAGGATCCTGCATTCACTATATCTGGTCTCACACAGAACACGCAACATGGAAATGCAATTATTTTAGTAAATATAAACTGTTAAATACCTTTTCTCATCAGCAGTTAGAGCAGTCTTGTGACTTCAGCAGAGCACTGGTTAAAGCTTGTAGGATGAGTTTTCTTTCTGTTCTCGGAGGATGCAAAATCCCCAACCCTATGTCTGGACAGTGCTGATTGGCCCTGTGCTAATCACATGCACTCTCCCAGGAAACAAAAACCTCTCTAGCAATACAAACTAAACTGAGCATGTGCATGTGACTACAGGTTCAGTCTGTCTAATCAGGTGGACATTTGAACAAGAGGAGGGGCAGAGAAAACCGGACCAAACAGCCTTTTTACACAATGCAGAGGATTAACCCCTTAGGTTCCACAGTGAGTATAACAAGCATGCTTTACTGCATATACAGACTGATTTTACTGTTGTGGGTATAGTAATACTTTATGGTTTATTTAACCATAACACTTTATTCTTCTTTTTTATTATTGTTATACAGGATACGTATAGTGCAAAATGTTTGTGAAGCACTTTACAAAGGGAAACCGTACAGTTACAATAAGCTGCCCCTCACTGTTAGCCTATGGAGTTGGTTTACTAAACCTGGAGAGTGCTAAATCTGGTGAAGCTCTGCAGAGAAACCAATCAACTTCCAGGTTTTTGTCAAAGCTTAATTGAAAAAAAGCTTAGGAGAAAGTTGTGAGCGCTATGAATGAAATAAAGCAGCCAAGCATCAAAAAAGTATACCAAAAACCTTGCAAACACATAAAATATAAAAGATGCGGCGCTATATCACAACTATGATTATGCAGAAATATTCAAGGTATATGTGGTGATTAGGTGACTAATGAGAAACCACAAATATTCTGTCACAAGCAGAGTGACATGCAGTGCAAAATAGTCTTAGTGACAATCCCTCTCCTTCAAAAGGTGCTTCTTCCACGTGGTGATAGTGAAAAGGTAAAGCTGTGCACTCACCAGATGCACAGTTTAACTGCGCATTTAAAGATGAACTCTTTTCCAGATCCGCTGGTTATTTCTTAAAGGTCAGGTCAGGCCAGATATTCCTCCCCCTGCTGTGTTGCTGACAATCCACGGTCTCTCCTTTAGGTGGCTCTATAGGTGATAAGTGACTCACCAAGGGCCACAAAAAAAGGAGACCAATAGCGTGATACCGTTTCAAAAAGGTTTGGATTTTTATTTCCATACAGTATACAGGTAAAGGGATAAAAACACACTGACCATGAGGTGAATTTAAAAGATGGCCGCTGGGACCTCCATGGTGCCGGCGGCAGAGAGATAATGACGCTGTAGCTCCTTCTCTGACGCGTTTCGTGCTAATCGCACATCATCAAAGGGGAAAGCTTCAGCGTCTGCTTCTGACAGCGTCCATTAAGTATCGTAAATGGCGCATGCGCATTACGAATGCGCCATTTTTCGTTAGAGATATGTCCCCATATCAGGCGTCATTTTGTCAAAGACCAATCGCATCTCACATGCGCGGGCGCCATTTTTAAGTTATAAGTGAGTGTCACTGAATCACCAGGGAAACTAAATATAAATGTACAGAAAACGCATCAACAAATGCAAAAAATTATTTGATAAGGAGCACCCAGGACCAAATAAGTAATAAACCCACTAGTTTAAATTGGGTTTTATAAATCCCGCCGCAGACCAACCACTGCGCATGTGCGGGATCCCATTATGAGAATGTGAAGATTTATGCAAGTAACTCCACATAAACGCATAAAAAACTCATTAATGGTGAATTTGATGATAATAGTGGCACCCACATTATTACAAAATAAAATTAATTATAAATTGATAAATAAATTCAATACTATCCATAAAAACGCATGTCAGAATAAATATCCATTCATAAAACATGTCATATTATACATAATAGAATATACAAATCTTTAATATGAAATATACTAAATTATTTTTTAATATTGTTTGGATGCGTTTTGGTCATTGCGATTTTTATGAATATATATTTTTTTTAAAAAAAACAACAATTTGAGAATATGGTTTTAAAAATATGTTTTATGGCATTTAGTATATTTCATATTAAAGATTTGTATATTCTATTATGTATAATATGACATGTTTTATGAAACATGATTATCATCAAATTCACCATTAATGAGTTTTTTTATGCGTTTATGTGGAGTTATTACTTACATAAATCTTCACATTCTCATAATGGGATCCCGCACATGCGCAGTGGTTGGTCTGCGGCGGGATTTATAAAACCCAATTTAAACTAGTGGGTTTATTACTTATTTGGTCCTGGGTGCTCCTTATCAAATAATTTTTTGCATTTGTTGATGCGTTTTCTGTACATTTATATTTAGTTTCCCTGGTGATTCAGTGACACTCACTTATAACTTAAAAATGGCGCCCGCGCATGTGAGATGCGATTGGTCTTTGACAAAATGGCGCCTGATATGGGGACATATCTCTAACGAAAAATGGCGCATTCGTAATGTGCATGCGCCATTTACGATACTTAATGGACGCTGTCAAAAGCAGACGCTGAAGCTTTCCCCTTTGATGATGTGCGATTAGCACGAAACGCGTCAGAGAAGGAGCTACAGCGTCATTATCTCTCTGCCGTCGGCACCATGGAGGTCCCGGTGGCCATCTTTTAAATTCACCTCATGGTCAGTGTGTTTTTATCTCTTTACCTGTATACTGTATGGAAACCTTTTTGAAACGGTATCACGCTATTGGTCTCCTTTTTTGTGGCCCTTGGTGAGTCACTTATCACCTATAGAGCCACCTAAAGGAGAGACCGTGGATTGTCAGCAACACAGCAGGGGGAGGAATATCTGGCCTGACCTGACCTTTAAGAAATAACCAGCGGATCTGGAAAAGAGTTCATCTTTAAATGCGCAGTTAAACTGTGCATCTGGTGAGTGCACAGCTTTACCTTTTCACTATCACCACGTGGAAGAAGCACCTTTTGAAGGAGAGGGATTGTCACTAAGACTATTTTGCACTGCATGTCACTCTGCTTGTGACAGAATATTTGTGGTTTCTCATTAGTCACCTAATCACCACATATACCTTGAATATTTCTGCATAATCATAGTTGTGATATAGCGCCGCATCTTTTATATTTTAATTGAAAAAAAGCTAAAGTTAGAAGCTAATTGGCTACTACGAACAGCTGCACCATGATTTTGCACTCTCCAGTTGATTTACTAAAGGCAAATAGTTTGTGCACTTCAAGTATAGTTGCTCTAGATCTAAGGGGAAGCTCTAAAATGAAGGGAAAGTGAATCTTTATCTCATGTACTAAACTCTGGAGCAAGTGCATTTGCAGTGCCCAGTATATTTGCCTTTAGTAAATCAACCCCCCTGTGTCCATACACTCTATAGGTGGGTGCAGGAGGTTTTTAGAGGCATGGGCATTTAGAGGCAGAACCCCCCCCCCCCACACACACACACACCAAAGTTGTATTCAGCAGGGAAGCTTTTTAAATGTCTTGATTTTGAAAAATGTCTGATGCGCTTAAACGCAGGTAAAACATCTAAATGTGGCCTAACTGTTTTTTCATTTCAGTGACCAGAATAAATTAATGTTCTGGCCAATTAAATAAATAATCGTCCAAGCCCCTGACACTGCTAAACACGCCTATGAGCGTTTGCAAAAAATGCAGCCCAAGCACAATTTTGAAGATGATTTTCTTCTGCCTGGAGAAAAGCAATTATGAAAACCCCAGTGTGTATGAAGCCTAATCTCAATTTGACCACTCTCACCATGGCACAATATGCATGCCACAACATTCCTATCTTTGAAGGGTTCCCCAGGTTTTTCACACTTCTAGCTATGCCCCTGATTCTGAATATACATTTAATAAATACATTTGTTGCTAAAATGATAAAGGGAAATGTAAGAGTGGCTACGCTAGATTTGATAAATCCACAGAGTTTCAGAAAAACCTACTCTCACTATTTAATTTTTTTTTATACAAATAGTGTTTTACTGTACCTTGCTGTAAACTTTGGGGTTCTTGTATATATCAGTGGAAGAAATCTGACCCAATGCTGAACCATTTCGACTGTCATGGGAGAGAAAATGCACATAACATTTTATTAGTATATATTTTGTGCTTAATTCACAGTTAACAGTTACACTAATCCTTAATTAATCCTTAATAAAGTTCATTACATTTCAGAAAAAAACATATTACAGCATATTGCAGAATCAATTTCAGCTTTAAAACAAGTAGGACAGGTGCAGGTGCCTCAGTGAATTTTGGTCTACATACTGTTTCTATAAGGCCATATGCAACACAGTTTGGGTTGAGTATGTACTTTGTGCCTGTATCATGTTAGAACATAATCTTTTTGATGGTAGGTTGGGGTAACAAATCCACTCTATCATATTGGGGAGTATCAATGGCCATGTTCCTCAGTTGGGGGTTGCTCTGTACTGTGAGAATAAAATCCTGCTGGCATCTGTTAATATAATATAGGAAAAGAGTGTAGTCAATTTTAGAAAATGAATGGACAGGAGTTAAGTGAGTTTTATATATGAGAAGGGAGAAGAAAGGAAAAAAAGGTGGAGGAGACAACCAGAATTTTTGGTATCCAGCATTTATGTTCAAAATAAAGCTAGACCTGTCATGTTTCACATGACTGTCATATTGACTGTCATATGCCTTTTAAATGGTTCAGCATTTTGTCTCTGCTCCTCCCTTTCCTTTAGTTTAGCTAATGTTGCATAGATAGCCCTCCCCTTTTTCCCAGAAATGCATTGCAACAGCCTCATGGCATGAAGCAAGACACAGTATGTTCTTTTGACCTATCAAATGTTTATTGTTGTAAGATTCTCTCAGTTTATGGAATAAACTTCACAAGATCTGCAAGATATCATTCTGATTGAGTCACTGACTGTGGACCCCAACTGAGGTTGAAGTTATTGTTATCTCATCACAACTGTAAGTTACAGAGATCACATTATCAATGCTTAGATTGGACACACAGAACAGTGAAAAGAACGGTGGCATGCTTCATATGAACCTGGCTAGTCAAAAGAACTGTGGAATGCTTCATAAGAATCCTTGCTAACTAGTATACACAGTGAGATGTTACATGGATACTGGATTTAACAGCTATAGAGAGTGTAGCCACCTCTACACAAGTCTGTACATGCTTCCAAGTATATCCCAGCATAACACTCATCAGTGTTAGGACAAATTATTGATGTGAATGTTTTACGACTACAAGTTTATACACTGCATGTGTACACATTAGTCATTACAACACAACTCTTGTCTGTTAACTTAGAAGAAAGAAAAAGAAAATATCCCTTCAATTATTGCATTAAAACCTGAACTCAGCCACAGAAGACGTTATACATTTCTCTGTAAGCTTTCTATCAACCCTCTCCTTGCTAACATGATGTTTCAGGAAAGTGATATACAGTCTGGGGAAACTAATACACAACCACAACCAGAGCTTTATCCAGAGCAGGACTTAGATAAAAGAGAAAAACGCTTAAGAAATCCATCTTGGAAAGTGCAAGAAAATCTTAATGCTGACAAGTCAGAATTGCTGTCTAATATTAATGACTTATGGTCTAATACTGTTAAATGCATGTCTGCTCTCTCCCAACAATCTCATGAGCCATTACAACTAGAGGGCGCTATTCAGCAATTGAATGTTGCTTATGAGAATTATAAAAGACTGCGTGTTAAATTTATTGCTTTGTTAAAGCGGTACAACTCTCAAGGGTCATTGGAAGAATTAAGGAGTTTTGAGGAGCTCAATCTTGAACGAGACAATTTAGTGGTGCGAACAAAGACAAAGGCAGAGGTGAGAATAGCACAGCTTCATGAATCCAGATCTTATCGCTCTGCATCTACTAGATGCTCCTCAAGATCTTCCAAATCCATACAATCAAGATCTTCTACACTCAGTCAACAACTAATAAAAGCCTGTGCTGATGCTGAAGCTTCTAAAATTCAGGCAGCTTTCACCCAAAGGAAAGCAGAAATGGAGGCTCAGGCCGCACATAAGAAAGCAGAAATGGAGGCTCAGGCCGCACATCAGAAATGAAGGCTCAGGCCACAGAAATGGAGCCTCAGGCCGCACAAATGAAAGCACAAAAGGAGGCTCAGGCCGCAGAAATGGAGGCTCAGGCCGCACATAAGAAAGCAAAAATGGAAGCTCAGGCCGCAGAAATAGAGGCTCAGGCCACAGAAATGGAGGCTCAGGCCGCACATCAGAAAGCAAAGAAGCTGAAGCCACACGCCAAAAGGCAGAAACTGACGTTTTGGGAAAACAATGTGAGCATGCCACAGCCATGTCTAGGTTAAAGGTCTTAGAACAAGTTGCTAGTGAAAATGAAAGAGACAACAGTTCCAGACACTCAGTTGTATCTTATGTCTCAGATTCTTCACACACCTCTCCAGAACGTCAACTCCCTGTCACAGCAGCAAAAGTATTCAATCAAGGTCTCTTCTCTGCACCTACTGTACCTCAAGACAATTTGCTCTGATATCCTCCAATACATCAGACTGCAACATCTCAGCTAGCCGCAGACACTGGTGTGTATTTAATAGACCGTCCATCATACTTTGACACCAACAGAGTACCTCCTAGCAAACGCACTACTCTACAAACCAACATGCCATTGGACCAGGGGCGGACTGACCATTTGGAAACTTGGGCACTGCCCGAGGGCCCGGGTTCAGTAGGGGGCCCCATGAGATGCCCCTGGTACCTTTTTCATAGGCTTTTTTGAGTTTGGGCAAGGACACAGGGGCCCCATGATCCCCTATTGCTCGGGGCCCCATGAGTTGTCAGTCCGCCCCTGCATTGGACTTTAAGCCAGCTCCAGCATTGAATGCCTTAGCAGCAACATATGTTCCCAAGTCACTCCACGCAAGTCCACCAACCGTCACAACCAACTCTGTTGCACCTGCACTCATGCACCCAAAATATGAAAACACGGACATGTCACAGTTTGCTAAATACATGCTCCACAGAGAGCTTGTTAAGACAGGCCTCACCAAGTTTGATGACAAGCCTGAAAATTACAGAGGCTGGAAATCCACTTTTAACGCCACAATGAGTGACCTAGATATCAATGCCACAGAGGAATTAGATCTACTCATCAGATGGCTAGGTCCCCAGTCTACTGAACGCATCAAGAGGCTCAAGCATTTCATATTGACAACCCTGCTGCAGGCCTTAATGCTGCTTGGGGCAGACTTGAACATACCTTTGGCAGCCCGGAGGCCATTGAAGATGCTTTATTCAAAAGGTTGCAAAGCTTCCCAAGGATTTCTGCTAATGACAATCTAAAGTTTCAAGAACTCAGCGAACTCAAATTTGTTGTTCTCAAGTTACCATATGGAATTCAAGAAAGATGGGCAGTGCTTGGATCAAAGTACAAGGAAGAACATAAAGTTGCCTTTCCTCCTCTTTCCTACTTCTGCAAGTTCATCAGAAGAATTACAGACACTAAGAATGACCCAAGTTTGTCATATAGGGACTGTAACCCTCTCAATACACTCTCTCCAAGACCACATGTACAGTTGTGTTCAAAATAATAGCAGTCAGACATCACTAACCTGATCAATCACTGTTTTTGGTAGAAATGATATTTCTACATGGCAAATAATTTACTAGCAGGTGTAGTAGAGTTATAGAAATCCAACAGTCATGACACATGCATGCTGCTGATTCTGTGTAATTGAATCACTAATTGAAAGGGGCATGTTCAAAATATTAGCATTGTGGAGTTCTATTAGTGAGGTCATTCATTCTTTAAAAAACAGGTGGCAATTATTGCCCTTATTTAAGGAAGGAAGGCAGCAAATGTTGTACAAGCTGGTTACAGTGCATTTCTCTCTGAAAATCCTGAGGAAAATGGTTCGTTCCAGACATTGTTCAGAAGAACAGCGTAGCTTGATTAAAAGGTTGATTGGAGAGGGGAAAACATATAAAGAAGTGCAGAAAATGATAGGCTGCTCAGCTAAAATGATTGCAAATGCTTTAAAATGGCCACCAAAACCAGAAAGACGTGGAAGAAATCGAAAAACTACCATTCGAATGGATAGAAGAATAGCCAAAATGGCAAGGACTCAGCCAACAATCAGCTCCAGGAAGATCAAAGAAGGTCTAAAGTTACCTGTGAGTACTGTTACTATTAGAAGACGCCTATGTGAAGCCAAGCTATCTGCAAGAAGCCCCCACAAAGTCCCACTGTTGAAAAAAAGACGTGCTGAAGAGGTTACAACTTGCCAAAGAGCACATTGACTGGCCTAAAGAGAAATGGGGCAACATTTTGTGGACTGATGAAAGTAAGATTGTTCTTTTTGGGTCTAGTGGCCGGAGAAAGTTTGTCAGACGACCCCCAAACACTGAATTCAAGCCACAGTACTCTATGAAGACAGTGAAGCATGGTTGCGCAAGCATCATGATATGGGGATGTTTCTCATACTACGGTGTTGGGCCTATTTATCGCATACCAGGGATCATGGATCAGTTTGAATACATCAGAATACTTGAAGAGGTCATGCTGCCTTATACTGAAGAGGAAATGCCCTTGAAATGGGTGTTCCAACCAGACAACGACCCCAAACACCCCAGGAAACGTGCAACATCTTTGGTTTCAGACCAACAAGATTGATGTTATGGAGTGGCCAGCCCAATCCCCGGATCTTAAGTCCAATAGAAAACTTGTGGGGTAACATCAAAAATGCAGTTTCTGAGGCAAAACCAAGAAATGAAGAACTGTGGAATGTAGTCCAATCATCCTGGGCTGGAATTCCTGTTCACAGGTGCCAGATGTTGGTTGACTCCATACAACACAGATGTACAGCAGTTCTCAGAAACAGTGGTTATACAACTAAATATTAATTAAGTGATTCAAAGGAAAGCAAAATCTTCAAACATTTTTCAGTTTATATAGTGAATGTTTGAGTTTGTAAAGAAGAATACAAACACTGCTATTTTTTTGAACAGTCTAATATTCACTTTTCTTCAATTTTTTTTAGAGGAACAACACATTTGATATATTTTTCTTCATGTTTTGATTTGGAATAGAATGTGTAGTGTTCCCAATGCATTTGTGTGTATGGAAAAAAAAGCTATTAGAAGGATTTTGAGCTTTATTCACTTTTTTCAACACACTGCTATTATTTTGAACACAACTGTATGTCGCACAGAGACCGTAGAGATCCAGCGTTAGTGAAAAGGACTAATCTTCTACCTGCAGCTGCTACAGTTCTTGAAAAGACTGATCAAAACAAGAAAATTGAGGACCCAAAATGCCAATGTCCAATACAGAACAAACCACATCCACTTAAGAAATGTATCTGCTTCAGAAAGAAAACCCTCCAAGAACGTAAGGAACTTTTGAAGAAATCTGGGGTTTGCTACAAATGCTGTGCCTCCACAGAACACTTTGCAAAGGACTGTAAAGCAATCATCAAAATGTATAGAGTGTGACAGTGATGACCATGTGCAAGCTCTTCATCAATCAATATTCACACAACTCTACTACACTTACAAACAATCTTCCCGAGGCGAAGTAAGGCGGAGAGCACCCAGATCAAGCAGCACCTACCACCCCAGTGTTCTCTACATTTACAGAGGTCTGTGGAGAGGGATTTTGTGACAAATCTTGTGCAAAGATATGCTTGGTCCGTGTATACCCCAAAGGTCAACCTGAAAAGGCTACAAGACTGTATACTATTCTGGATGATCAGAGTAACAGATCTCTTGCAAGAACACAGTTTTTTTGAACTGTTGAACATAACTGGAGATGCTCTGCCTTATACTCTAAGCACTTGTTCCGGCACTACAGAAGTCTTAGGCAGGAGAGCCAGTGGTCTTGTAGTTGCTCCTCTGAATGACAATGTGGAAATATCTTTGCCCACTATCACTGAGTGCAACCAGAATCCAAGCATCAAAGAGGAAATCCCTACTCCTGAAGCTGCTTTTCACCATTCTCACTTAAAGCACGTAACCAACCAAATACCAGCCCTCGATAAAAATGCCGATATCCTGTTACTTGGTCGAGACATCCTTAAGGTGCACAAAGTTTGTCATCAAATCAGCGGTCCACTCAATGCACCATATTCTCAGCGTCTGGATCTAGGATGGGTCATCATAGGCAATGTCTGCCTAGACAAGGACAGGAGGTCCTACTCAGTCGCTTTCTTTAAAACACGTGTCCTGTCAAATGGACAAACAACTTGTTCCGCACAACGACCACATAAATATATTATGAAAGAAAGACTGTTTAAAAAAGGTGCACAACAGCACATCATACAAGGCAATAAGAAAGCTCTTAATCTCTGAGATGACAACATCGGCAACACAGTGTTTGAGGTAACCACTAAAGACAATGAGTTAGCAGCTACCATAGAAGACAAAGAATTTTTGAAAACCCAAGAGTAAAGAGTGCTACCAAGATGATTCCAACAGTTGGGTAGTATCTCTACCATTTCGTACCCCAAGAAAGAGACTACCAAACAGGGTACATGCAGAATCACGGTTTGTTTCTTTAAATTGCAGTTTGAACCAGAAGCCTGAGATGAAAAGGCACTTTGTGGACTTTATGCAGAAGGTGTTTGAGAAAGATCATGCTGAGCCTGCACCTCCTGTTATGGAAGGAGAAGAATGTTGGTATTTACCATGCATTGGTGTCTACCATCCTCACAAGCCTGATCAAATTAGGGTGGTCTTTGACTCAAGTGCTCGTCATGAAGGCGTCTCCCTCAATGAAAATCTTCTCACTGTGCCTAATCTGAACAACAATCTCATAGGAGTTTTACTGCGCTTCAGACAAGAGCCAATTGCTGTTATGGCTGATGTTCAGCAGATGTTCCACTGTTTCATCATCTGTGAAGACTACAGAAACTTCCTCAGGTTCTGATGGTACCGCAATAATGATGTCAACGATGAAGTCCATAGACTATCGAATGAAGGTACATGTTTTCTGTAACAGTCCTTCTCCTGCAGTAGCAATTTATGGACTGAGGAAAACCACTTAAGAGGATGAAAGAGAATTTGGATCTGATGCAAGACAGTTCGTCGAAAGGAATTTCTATGTAGATGACGGACTCAAATCTCTGCCCAATGAAGAAGAAGCTATTGACCTTCTTACTAGAACCCAGAACATGCTTGCCACTTCAAACCTCAGACTTCACAAAATCATCTCTAACAGCGACAAGGTCATGATAGCCTTTCCTTCTGATGACCATGCTGTCAGTGTGAAGAAATTCCAACTAGGATCTGACCTTTCTGTTACAGAACGCAGTCTTGGATTGCTTTGGAATGTTAAACAAGACACATTCACATTTTGAAGCATCAACCTGTGACAAGCCCTTCACAAAGCGTGGAGTATTGTCTACAGTGAACCGCATTTATGATCCATTAGGTTTCATTACACCTCTCACCATTCAGGGTAAGATACTGCTGAGACAACTTACTTCTGAAAGCTCAGACTGGGATACCCCCTTACCCAAGGAGAAACAACAAAGGTGGGAATCCTAGAAACAGTCTCTAAAAGCATTAGAACAACTCCAGATACCATGCTCTTACACCCAAGCATCCTTAAAGAATGCCACCAGAAGAGAAATTCATGTCTTCTCTACGATTGAACAATGGCACTATGTTCCCACAAGCCTCAACCCTGCTGACCGTGGCAGTCATGCAGTACCTACTACTGCATTTTGGGACACATCTTGGCTATATCCACCATGAAAGAAGGTTCTGCACACCTTTACTCCAGGCCTATAAAGGAACTAGTACTTCTTTTGCCAACCTGATTTAAAGGGAGGTAAGAAGGAATCATGCATGTTGCTGCCTTCTCCTCTGAATATGGATTTCCATGTCTCAGCCTGGACTTTTGAGACAAACATCTGCAAGTATTATCCTAAATGTTTTGAATGGTTTTCCCTTGTTCTTCCCTTCCCTCTTTTTTGCAGATGTTCCTGGAAAGAATCTTTATTTATGTATTGGACTTGAACTAAAGTTATTATAATAGAAATCATAGATTTCAACTGGGAGTTTCATGTTTCACATGACTGTCATATTGACTGTCATATGCCTTTTAAATGTTTCAGTGTTTTGTCTCTGCTCCTCCCTTTCCTTTTAGTTTAGCTAATGTTGCATAGATAGCCCTCCCCTTTTTCCCAGAAATGCATTGCAACAGCCCCATGGCATGAAGCAAGGCACAGTATGTTCTTTTGACCTATCGAATGTTTATTGTAAGATTCTCTCAGTTTATGGAATAAACTTCACAAGATCTGCAAGATATCATTCTGATTGAGTCACTGACTGTGGACCCCAACTGAGGTTGAAGTTATCGCTATCTCATCACAACTGTAAGTTACAGAGATCACACTATCAATGCTTAGATTGGACACACAGAACAAGACCTGTTGGCTGTACATTTTCAGAGGAACCATTCTTTGAGAAATTTAGAGTGGCAATCAACTTTTCAAGCTGCATATTGAAATTTTTTACCTCAATGCCACGAACACAGTTCTGGGGTTGCTTGCTATAGGAAAATAGGCTGTTTACTTTGCAAAGGATTTTTCCTTTAACTCAGTGAATGAGATTAAGTTCTTCTGACTTCCGTCTTCTAATCATGTGCAAGCAACACACTTTTTTTTACTTTTATTTGCATGAGATTAAGTATTTGTTGTAAAGTGAATTTTCCACTGCATTCACTAAGCTAAGAAAAAATTCCCTTGCAAAGTGAGAATTTCTTTGCAAAGTGAACAGCAATAGCCTTTACTAAATGAATCCCTGTGGCCACATGAACTCAATGGGGTGAATGAACTATGCTTTAGGAGTGACGCAAGTAGATTGCACCACATTAGGAAAGCAGATACACCTATTTCAGGTCTATCTGCATCACCTGTGCCAGTTTCTATTTCAGAGTGAAATAGAAACTAATGCAGGGTCTGTACCTAATTAACAAAATTATTATGACAGTTTTCAATATAGCTGATGCAGATTCTTACCAGTTAGGGCCTGGAGAAAAGCATTTGAACTATCTGCAGACAGCTCACATTCCTCTCTGCACATGCACTGATTACACTGCACAAGCGGAGTCTGCAGGGTTAATAGCTTTCTGCCTTCCTTTTGGTCTAACCCAGTGTTTCTCAATTCCAGTCCTCATGGACCCCCAACAGGTCATGTTTTCAGGATTTCCATTATTTTGCACAGGTGATTTGATCAGTTTCACTGCCTTAGTAATTACCACAGCTGTTTCATCTGAGGGAAATCCTGAAAACATGACCTGTTGGGGGTCCATGAGGACTGGAGTTGAGAAACACTGGTCTAACCCAAGGGAGGGGGCAGGAGTCAGAAAGATCCAGTAAGTAGATCCAACTGAACTGGTCCTTGTGTTGTGTCTGTCAAGGCATAGTACACAGAGCCCTTTTTTGTTAATTATCAGCAAGATCTGCTCCGTTTTTTAAAGTGGTAATAAACCCTTACATATACCCAATGAAGTGACTGGCCTCAGGTGATACACACAGATAAAACAATTCCTCCTACGCAAGTTGTACCTGTCTATCTGCAGTCTTCTCTTCTCTACATTCATTCAAATTCCAGAATGTGTACAGCTTTCTGAGAGTTCAGAAAAAAGGGGGTGGAGAGCTGAAGTTTCACTCTGCAGAGCTCATTAAGAGCTCAATAAGTAGAGCTATGAGAGCTAATTGGAGGGAAGAGACACATCCCCATGCACACAGCACAAAAACTTGTCAGAAGTGATTCATTCTGATAGCACAGGAAGAAAGTGCTCTTAACTGGGGCAAGTTCGCACTATAGAGGGATACGCTTTGTTCATTTTTCATGTATGTATGAGGTATTCAACCACTTTAATCTTAGATGAGTGGTGCATGCATGAAGCTGTATTACACCCAAAAACCACATTGTATTACATTGCAGCTCACCAAGTCTTATATGCGGAAGCTGCATTAGTTTTTACTCTTTTTCCTTCATTTTCACCTGATGATCTAGCCAGTAATTCATACTTACATAGTTAGTAAGGTTAAATAAAGACACCATTGTATCAATGAAAATGTGTTTTTATATAATTAATCCAAAAATTAATAAATAAAATATAACACGTGAGTACAATTCCTAAATATATCACCCAATATTCAACTTAATCCCTCAACGTCTTTATTAAAAAATAGTCCACTACTAAATATAAAGTCCAAAAAAATATAAATCAATAAAATCCACAAAAAAATCCATAAAAAAATCAATCAAGCCAATTCTTCCACCGAATCCACCTCAAAAAAAAGAAAAATTCACATAGTGCATTACCTTTTTAAATAAAATTATCAGCTTCATATATAGTGAATCCGTGAAAAAAACAGTGAGAAAATGTGAAAAACCGTGATCAAGCAGTGAAAATAAAGTGTATATACCACTCTTTAGTGCCACACCAAAAAACAATTCAAACAGGTGTACACTTCTATTTTGCTGTAAGGGTACCCTTACCAACCATCTATATAAAGTATGCCTATCACATTCCAGGGACTGCACAGACTAGACCTCATATATATCCTGTTGCTGCGACACTCTCTGGGCTCCTCAGACACTCTGCTCACAATGTCTCCAAAAAAACATATAGAACAACATAGTATAATACCGCCAATCGGATTTATAGTTTAAATATTTATTCCCAACTGCTCACATGATATAACTTTAAAAACCGCTTTTTAGTGCAATAGAAGGAGTCTCACAGCCATCCAGGGA
The DNA here is from genome assembly GCF_062004578.1 of Staurois parvus. NCBI lineage: Eukaryota > Metazoa > Chordata > Amphibia > Anura > Ranidae > Staurois > Staurois parvus. The sequence continues at coordinate 1,546,704 of NW_028317981.1, forward strand.
GCGTCCCAATGCGCTTACACGTTCTTTTCCCTTCTCCAAAATGGCCGCCAGTCGACTTCCGGTTCCGGTATGCGTCTTGACGTCACTCTCCCTTGACGCATTTCGTCATCTACTTAGTCATGACTACTGTTTTTTTCACGGATTCACTATATATGAAGCTGATAATTTTATTTAAAAAGGTAATGCACTATGTGAATTTTTCTTTTTTTTGAGGTGGATTCGGTGGAAGAATTGGCTTGATTTTTTTTATGGATTTTTTTGTGGATTTTATTGATTTATATTTTTTTGGACTTTATATTTAGTAGTGGACTATTTTTTAATAAAGACGTTGAGGGATTAAGTTGAATATTGGGTGATATATTTAGGAATTGTACTCACGTGTTATATTTTATTTATTAATTTTTGGATTAATTATATAAAAACACATTTTCATTGATACAATTTTGTACACCTTTAGGGAAGGGTGTTGATTTGTGTTGTAGGGGAGTCACAATAATTGGAGGTGGTTATTGTATAATTAAATAAAGACACCAGTCCATCCAGTTCAGTGTGTGTATCTATGTGTATGTATGTATGTACCATATTTTTCACTCCATAAGACGCGCCTAGGTTTTAGAGGAGAAAAACAAGAAAAAAAACATTCTGAACCAATGGACTGCAGACACAGTACAGGGGATGACCAGAGACTGCGGACACAGTACAGGGGATGACCAGAGACTGCGGACACAGTACAGGGTATGACCAGAGACTGCGGACACAGTACAGGGGATGACCAGAGACTGCGGACACAGTACAGGGGATGACCAGAGACTGCGGACACAGTACAGGGGATGACCAGAGCCTGCGGACACAGTACAGGGGATGACCAGAGACTGCGGACACCGTACAGGGGATGACCAGAGACTGCGGACACCGTACAGGGGATTACCAGAGACTGCGGACACCGTACAGGGGATGACCAGAGACTGCGGACACCGTACAGGGGATGACCAGAGACTGCGGACACAGTACAGGGGATGACCAGAGACTGCGGACACAGTACAGGGGATGACCAGAGACTGCGGACACAGTACAGGGGATGACCAGAGACTGCGGACACAGTACAGGGGATGACCAGAGACTGCGGACACAGTACAGGGGATGACCAGAGACTGCGGACACAGTACAGGGGATGACCAGAGACTGCGGACACAGTACAGGGGATGACCAGAGACTGCGGACACAGTACAGGGGATGACCAGAGACTGCGGACACAGTGCAGGAGATGACCAGAGACTGCGGACACAGTGCAGGAGATGACCAGAGACTGCGGACACCGTACAGGAGATGACCAGAGACTGCGGACACCGTACAGGGGATGACCAGAGACTGCGGACACAGTACAGGAGATGACCATCTGTGGTGACAGCATCCTTCCAAGAGTAACGAACCCCTTACGCAGTTTAAGCTTAAACTGCTTCTCACCCAACTTCATTAGGTGGCCACATGTCTTCTTAAGTGACCTGAGAATGAATAATGTTCTCCCTATATTAGAATCACCATTTAGATATGTAAAAATTTTGATCATATCTCCTCTTAAGCGCCTCTTCCCCAGGGAGAATACGTTTAATGTTTGTAGCCTTTCCTTACAACTGAGGTTCTCCAGCTGTCTTAGATTTGTTAACATTATCTGGACTCTCTCCTTTTCCAGCACATCCTTTCTGAGGACTGGCAACTAGAACTGGATAGCATACTCAAAATGTGAGTTTTGTAACATGGTAGAATTATAATATAGTCTCTTGAGTATTTACCCTTTGGAATGCACACTAATAGTCTTCTAGTTTTGCTTTCTGCAGCTTGGCATTGCATGTTATTTCTGAGCCTGTGATCTACATAGTTACATAGTTAGTAAGGTTGAATGAAGACAACAGTCCATCCAGTTCAATCTGTGTGGGTTTGGGTGTGCTCATGTCAAAAACTCATATCCTATATCCCTGTATATTTTGTTCACTAAGCTGCCCATGTAAGAGTTTTTTTGAAACTATTAATACTACCCACGGACCCCACTGATTGTAGAAGTGAGTTCCACATCCTTGCCGCTCTGACAGTGAAAAAAGACCCCTACGCAGTTTGAGGCCAATCTGTTTCTCCTCCAATTTCATTGAGTGGCTCCGTGTCATCTTATACTCCCGGAGACAGAATAGTTTGTTCCTTATGGTAGAATCACCACTCAGGTATTTGTATATTGTTATCATATCTGCTCTCAAGCGTCTCTACTCCATGGAAAATAAGTTTAATGTGTGTAGCCTTTCCTTGTAACTAAGGTCCCCCAGGCCCCTTATTAACTTTGTTGCCCTTCTCTGGACTTTCTCCAGCTCTAGCACATCCCATCTGAGGACTGGTGACCAAAACTGGACGGCATACTCTAGATGCAGTCGAACCAGAGTTTTATAAAGTGGTAGCATTATAGTTTTATCTCTGGAGTAAATTCCCTTGCATGCTAATATTCTTTTTTTTTTGTTTACAAACTCTTTTTATTATGAAAATGAAAAAACATATCAATTGACAAAGTATATCACCATATACAAGTGTACAAAAATGCACCAATGGTTATAAAATACAAAATAACTAGAAAAGAGGAGATCAAAACGTCAAGAGAAAAACGAAGAAGCACAGAAGAAAAACAAGGCCTATCAACATCAGCATGGCCAGCAAGCATATACAGATATATCCCATAGAGATAATCAAGCTAACAGCATAAGCATTACCATATCAATTCTATTCACCACCGAGTCCAAGGGGACCACGGGATTTCCAGTGCAGTGCTATAGCCCACAAAGTAGACACACAAATCGTAGGGATCAATCTCCATAAACTCCTGGAAACCCCTGGGATAGGCGAACCAGGTAAACACATCCTCAGTGATAGATCAACAGGAGATCCTACCAATGCAGACACAACCTCCAAAATCTTCCTCCATAGCTGGGAGAGACAAGGGCAATCCCAAAACATGAGCATGAGAGTACCAGCAAGGCCGCAACCCCTGAAACAGAGGGGCGAGGCCCCATGGAAACATAACATGCAATCTCAATGGAGTGTAATACCAATGGGTAAGAACCTTAAGAGCTGTCTCACGGACTTATAGGGACCTAGAACCCCTACAATTGTTATCCACCATGGTATCCCAATCCTCAGCTGAAAAAATGGTATTACAGTCAATCTCCCATTTGGTTCTATAGAGAGGAGGCGATGGATAACATGCAGCAAATGAGAGGCGATACAAATCTGAGATAAGGCCTCTGCCTCTGAGAGTGACGGCAGATACACTCAAAAAGGTAAGCGGGGAGGAAGGCACCAGGCTAAAATGCGTGAGGTAGAAATGACGTATTTGCACATAACAGTAATGTTCACAGAGTGGGATATCAAAAAGGGTCTGCAGTTGATCAAAAGAGATAACTCTACCCCCCCCCCTCTGAAATTCCGCGTCTTAGGAGAGGTATACAAGGCCTGCACTCCTGATACAAATTCTGGATACTCTGCACTGTAAAAACGAAAACCGGTATGACCAAAGAACACTATCAAAGGCTTTATTAATATCTAGGCTCAGTAGTAGCACCTCCTTAGAGTGTAAAATGGCATCCTGTATCACTTCAAGTATAAGTCTAATATTGTCTGTGATAAGCCTATTCGAGATAAACCCTGATTGATCAGGTGAGACCAATGAAGATATCACCGGAGCCAGTCTATCAGCCAGAACACGGCTAAAGATTTTTAAATCGTTATTAATAACAGAAATGGGCCTGTAATTTTGCTGCAACAGGTGATCACTCAGGGGTTTCAGCAGAAAAGACAAGTTAGCCAAAAGCATCTCCTCTGGAAACGTATTACCCTGTAGGACCCAGTTAAACAGCTCCATCAGGTATGGGGCTAGGAGTGGTGTAAAATTCTTATAATAGCTGGCAGAAAATCTATCTGGACCATGTGCCGTAGACCGTTTCAAAGTATTAATTATTCTAAGGCAGCCTTTCTCAACCAGGGTGCCTTCAGGCTTCTTCAGGGTTGCCCAAGAATTGTATACAAGCCAGCAGGTGGATCAATCCTGCCTTTTAGTACACAAAAGTCACAGGTTTTTATTTGTGCACTTTTATGACCGCCTAGCTGCCAGCATCCTAACAGCCAAAAACATCTTCAGTTGATAAGGAGGATGTCGGGTGTATGCACCTCATCCTTGTTTGACCCTCTCCTGCCCATCTCCATCAGCACTGGGGTCACAGTAGCAAAGTGAGGGAGAGAAAATGAGAGGGACACACTGGAATACTAGTCAGTCAGTACCAGTGTTCAAAGGTGTATTTGCTTTAGAAGAATAAATCACCTCTAATATTTAGTTTTTTACATTTTAGATTGGGGTGCCTTGAGATTGTGCAGAATTTTAAAGGGTGCCTTTGAGATTATTCATAATTTTAAAGGGTGCCTTGACTGAAAAAAGGATGAGAAACACTGCTCTAGTAAATATTTTTAAAGATATCCAAAACCTCATGGGGTAATGAGGAGCTATGGCCCTTGTCATTACGTAATTTATACACATGGGGAGGATGTAACGACTGACCAAGCTTACGGTGAACATAGTGGAGGCTGAATTACTATGTAATTACTAATAAAAAGTTGGCCTTTGACCATAGAAGTGCCTTTTCAGTTTTGTGGGACAATAGTGTATTTAGCTCAAGACGTTTCTGGGCAAACAATTGTCTGTTCAACAGGGACTCCTATAGTGGGTTTCTAATCCCTTAGTAAGTGTCTGAATCTGTCACCAACATTCTCTGTTTTTGGTGGTTGCTATAGAGATCAGGCGGCCTCGAAGGACTTTGGGTGCGACCCATAACATGGGGGAAGAAGTATAAGGAGTGTTATTCAATAGAAAGTAGTTTTGGATGGATGTAGCTGCTTCCTGATGAGAAGCAGGGTCTGCAAGTAAAGAATCATTTAACCACCAGGAGTAAGGGGTAGTGGCTAGGCCTATAAAGGAAGTGGATAAAGACACAATGTTATGGTCCAACCGGGGACATAGGTGGATCCTGGCATCTGTAGAGTTCGCCAAAATAATTGGGGTACAATAAAGATAATCTAATCTAGCATAGGAGTCGTGGGGGTGGGAATAAAAAGTATAATCCTTGGCCCCAGTGTTATGTGCCAGCCAAGAGTCTGTCAGTTGAAAGGACTATAAGCGTTTTGTGAGAGACTTTGGAAAGGCGGAAGAAAAGGGTGAAAAAGTACTTTTATCCACCAGAGGATTGGCTACCAGGTTGAAATCCCCACCTACATACATATGATTGGAGGAAAATTTTTCTAAAATTCCAAAAAAAGAGGAGAAAAAAGTAGCTTGAGCTGAATTGGAAGCATATACGTATATTAGCTATGGTAATCTCTTGACCTAAAAGGGTACCCTTAACAATGATAAACCTACTCTCTGGGACCTTAACCACTTCAGTATCGGGCACTTTTACCCCCTTCCTTACCCCCCTTACCACAAAATGGTAAAAATGTAGTTTTGGTACAGCGTTGCATGACCGCACAATTGTAATTCACTCAACTAGAGCTTTCTTTTGGTGGTATTTAATCACCACTGAGGTTTTTATTTTTTGCTAAATTAACAAAAAAAGACTACAAATTTTGAAAAAACAACAACACGTTTTTCTTTGTTTCTGTTTATAAAAGTTTGCACATAAATAATTGTTCTTCATAAATTTAGGCCAAGATGTATTCTGCTACATTTCTTTGGTGAAAATAACCCAAATCAGTATTTATTATTTAGTCTGTAGGAAAGTTATAGAGTTCACAAACTATGGGATATATCTGAAAATTGATCAATCCTGAAGTACTGACAGCCAATCTAATTTCTTGAGGACAGTCCAACGTATTTCATAAGAGGCATGGAGAGTTTTTTTGAAGTTGTCATTTTTTTGTCATTTTTCAGAAAATGAAGAAATGAAAATTATTTTCACTTTTTTTTTTTTTTTTTACATACTGTCACCAGTGCAGTACAGCATCATCATATAACTAGTGTGGCAGTGATCAGGAGACTGACTGGTGACAGTATGAAAAAAAAATAACGATAATTTTTTTCAATTTGTTTTAATGTTTTTATTTTTTATTACATTTTTTTCTTTTTTTAAGATTTTTTTTTCATATTACACAATGACCAAAGTAGCATAATGTTACCATAGTAACATTGTACTACTTTGAGGAAGAGATCAGTATTTTTTGTTTTACACAATTTGATTGCTTATAACAAATAATTTCTTTGCTATCAGCAATCTTTTAACTGAATGAAATCGATTCATTCAGGTTTTTTTGTTGTGATTAGCTGTGATTGGCCATGGCTAATCACATGACACAGATGGGCGGTGATTGGCCCAGCCTGTGCATGTGATTACTGTTATCATTCACAGCTAGGCACACTTGTATACAATGGATGGCATGAAAGGAAGCCATCCATTGTTTACAACTGTCATGTGACCTGCTGTGATTGGTCACAGCAGGTCACATGGTACTGGCAACAGGGTCGGTACACAGATCTGTCATTGGCCCTGTCGGAGGTACTCAGCTGTTGACAGATCTCGCCACAGTGAGGCCCTGCGGGATTGCGCACGGCACGATTCGGGAAGGACATCATATGACACCCTTCTGGAGGGACGGGAGGCTCAGCTGGCCGTCATTTTTCTATAGGCCAGGCAGCAAGTAGTTAAAGACCTGCGATACTTCCATTGGGAAGGTGTTATGGAGAAATATAGCTACCCCTCTACTCTTAGAGGAGTGCAAGGTATAAAAAGCTTGTTTATACGTTTTGTGAAAAAAGGCGGGATGCTTATCCACCACAAAGTGGGTCTCCTGCAACAGAATAAGCTTAGCCCCTAGCCGCCTGTAGCAGAGAAAAGCTTTTTTATGTTTATTCGGTGAGTTAAAGCCCTGGACATTATGTGAAATGCAGGAAATCACCATTGAATAACATTGATAGCAAGGCCTATAACTACAATCTCCTTGAAAAAGTTAGAGGAATAAAAAAAAGTCCTCCCAGCAAAAATAATAAATAGCCCAGGTTTCAATAAGGGTAGAAATGACCATAGCAAATTCAGTCAAAAGTACCACTGCTTGAATTGGAGGATAAGACCAAAACAATCGTGCTTCATACCAGTAACAACCAATAAAAATACAAACACAAAAATACAGAAATAACAAAAGAGCATAAGAGGTCACAAACATAACAACACATATGAAGAACCGTGGATCAGGATGTCCAGCAGACAAACCTGAAAATAAATAATACCATAATTTGAAGGTGCCAAAATTCTTCAGTCCCCGCCACTGAAAGACATGGGGATACAAAGGACAGCTCTGCAAAAAGGTAGTTGCGTATCTATCCATGAATAGCAACGTGGTGGGGTAGCATTGCACCGGCCTTCACGGAACCAACCTGCAGGCAAAAAGTTAGAGACAGACTAAAACGTCAACAGAGCATGCATGTCAAGGGACAAGTGGACCACTTAGATATAGGGGAATCCACCCAAAATAATAGTAGGGTATCGCAAATAGCAACACTGTGACGTGAGTATAGGAACCTCCCGTATACAGATTCACCATCACCCAGCTTCATCTCTGACACGTCTTCTATCGCAGCGGGGTGATAGAGTGCTCCAAATGGGGGATATCCGAGGAGTAGAAGGGGGGCATTGAGGCACCTCTGCCTCAGCTAAACTCAGCTTCACCAGGATTTCCTGGCCTTCCAAAGGAGTGGCAGCCATGTAAGTGGTCCCATTATGTGGAATGATCAATTTAAAGGGGAATCCCCACTTATATGTGATACGAGCAGAGGAGAGGGCAGCAGTAACATTCTTAATTTTGTGTCTTTTCTCCAGGGTAGCTGAGAGACATCCGGAAATATTTGTAGAGGCGAACCGTCAAGGGACATCACCAGAGTGTTACGGGCCAAACAAAGAATTTCTTCCTTGACCAGAAAATCTTTCATGTACAGGACAATATCTCGGGGGGGGGGGGGGGGGTGTTTATCAGCAGGTGGTTTAGGACACCAGGCCCTATGGATACGGTCACAGGCAAAAACTTGTGGCTCCTCACCCAGCAGTATGGACTTAAACAGACTGCGTGTAGTTGGAAGAAGATCAATAACCGTTTTGGGGACCCAACCTGCAGGCAAAAAGTTAGAGACAGACTAAAACGTCAACAGAGCATGCATGTCAAGGGACAAGTGGACCACTTAGATATAGGGGAATCCACCCAAAATAATAGTAGGGTATCGCAAATAGCAACACTGTGACGTGAGTATAGGAACCTCCCGTATACAGATTCACCATCACCCAGCTTCATCTCTGACACGTCTTCTATCGCAGCGGGGTGATAGAGTGCTCCAAATGGGGGATATCCGAGGAGTAGAAGGGGGGCATTGAGGCACCTCTGCCTCAGCTAAACTCAGCTTCACCAGGATTTCCTGGCCTTCCAAAGGAGTGGCAGCCATGTAAGCGGTCCCATTATGTGGAATGATCAATTTAAAGGGGAATCCCCACTTATATGTGATACGAGCAGAGGAGAGGGCAGCAGTAACATTCTTAATTTTGTGTCTTTTCTCCAGGGTAGCTGAGAGACATCCGGAAATATTTGTAGAGGCGAACCGTCAAGGGACATCACCAGAGTGTTACGGGCCAAACAAAGAATTTCTTCCTTGACCAGAAAATCTTTCATGTACAGGACAATATCTCGGGGGGGGGGGGGGGGTGTTTATCAGCAGGTGGTTTAGGACACCAGGCCCTATGGATACGGTCACAGGCAAAAACTTGTGGCTCCTTACCCAGCAGTATGGACTTAAACAGACTGCGTGTAGTTGGAAGAAGATCAATAACCGTTTTGGGGACCCAGCAGATACGCAGGTTGTTTCTACGGTTACAATTGTTTAAATCCTCCACCTGTGCCTGCTGCTGATTAATAGTTGTATGCAAGAGCTTATGGTCCCTGGAAAGCTCACTATAGGCCAGACCAAGTTCATCATGCTTAGCTTCTAAACGGTCCGTACGGGCCCCGAGTGCAGCAATTTCCTGGGATAGAACATTAGTGCTTTTGTGGAGCTCAAATTCAAACTTAGCCACCAAATTTGTGTACATGGAATACAGGCTTTTTTCTAAGTCCCCCTTAGTATGTTGTGAAGTATACTCACAGTCCCTTGCAAGAGATATGGCCACAGTATCCTGCAATAAGTGTGATGGGGAAGAACAGCCAGTGCCATCTTGAGACATGCTGCACCACTCCTGAGTCCGTAACAGGTAGTTTGTAAGAGACTTCTGAGCAGTCCCCTTGCTCTATTTCTGGGTTGACGGCATGCACCAGGCTCTCCCAGGGGTGATAAAAAGATTTGTGGTTGAAAAATGTGGCTATCTGGCCTCGGGAAGCAGGTGAAAGTAAAAGCAGCGGTGGAGCTCTCCCGACATGCTGCCAGTCTGGTGGAAGCCGCGCATGTGCTCAGCCACGTGCTAATATTCTGTTAGCCTTGCTTGCTGCAGCTTGGGCAGCCTGCCATCTACTATGACCTCCAGATCTTTCTCCATCCTGGATTTCCCCAGAGGTTCTCCCCCCAGCATGTAACTTGCATTCAAATTTTTTTATCCCCAAGTGCATTACTTTACATTTATCAACATTAAACCACATTTGCCATTTATCTGTCCACCCCTTAATTTTATTGAGGTCTTCTTGTAAGGTTTCCATATCCTGCTGTGACGTTATCGTCCTACGTAGCAAACACTGAGATTGAGCTATTTATACCAACCTCTATATTATTTATGAAAACATTAAAAAGAAATGGTCCCAGGACGGAGCCCTGGAGTACCCCGCTTACGACCCCAGACCAGTTTTAATAATTGCTATTAGTCACCACCCTTTGGACGCACTCCTGTAACCAGTTTTCTATTTATTTACAAACCATCTGGTCCATGCCTACAGACCTCAGTTTGTTAATTAGGCATTTATTGGAAACTGTATCAAATGCTTTAGCAAAATCCAGGTACACCACATCTACCGGCCTTCCTTTATCTAGATGGCAGTGCACTATCTCATAAAATGTTTGGCAGGAACGTCCATTGTTAACTGCTTGCTGCCTGCTCACTCGCAATGTACTGCGGATGGGCAGCAGCTACAGGGAAAGCGACATACAGTGGATTTAAAACGTTTACACACTCCTGTTAAAATGTCAGGTTTCTGTGATGTAAAAAATGAGACAAAAATCATTTCAGAACTTTTTCCACCTTTAATGTGACGTATACATTGAACAACTCAATTGAAAAACAAACTGAAATCTTTTAGCGAGGGAAGTAAACATAAAAAAACTAAAATAATATTGTTGCATAAGTGTGCACACCCTCTTATAACTGGGGCTGTAGACGTGTTCAGAATTAAGCAGTCACATTCAAAATCATATTAAATAGGAATCAGTACACACCTGCCATCATTTAAAGTGATTCTGATTAATCCCAAATAAAGTTCAGCTGTTCTAGTAGATCTTTCCTGACATTTTCTTAGTCGCATCCTACAGCAAAAGCCATGGTCCGCAGAGAGCTTTCAAAGCATCAGAGGGATCTCATTGTTAAAAGGTACCAGTCAGGAGCAGAGTACAAAAGAATTTCCAAGGCATTAGATTTACCATGGAACACAGTGAAGACAGTCATCATCAAGTGGAGAAAATATGGCACAACAGTGACATTACCAAGAACTGGACTTCCCTCCAAAATTTATGAAAAGACAAGAAGAAAACTGGTTTGGGAGGCTGCCAAGAGGCCTACAGCAACTTTAAAGGAGCTGCAGAAATATCTGGCAAGTACTGCCTGTGTGGTACATGTGACAACAATCTCCCCTATTCTTCATATGTCTGGACCAGGGACGGACTGACCATTTGGAAACTCAGGCACTGCTTGTTTGGGCAAGGACACAGAGGCCTCATGATCCCCTATTGCCCGGGGGCCCCATGAGTTGTCAGTCCGCCCCTGGTCTGGGATATGGGGTAGATTGAAGAAAAACATCCAAGCCCGGTTAAATTTTGCAAAAACACATCTGAAGCTTCCCAAAAGCATGTAGGGAAATATCTTATGGTCTGATGAAACCAAGGGTGAACATTTTGGCCATAATTCCAAAAGATATGTTTGGCACAAAAACACTGCACATCAACAAAAGAACACCATACCCACATTGAAGCATGGTGGTGACAGCATCATGCTTTGGGGCTGTTGTTCTTCAGCTGGAATTGGGGCCTTAGTCAAGATAGAGGGAATTATGAACGGTTCCAAATACCAGTAAATATTGGCACAAAACCTTCGGGCTTCTGCTAGAAAGCTGAACATGAAGAGGAACTTCATCTTTCAGCATGACAACAACCCAAAGCATACATCCAAATCAACAAAGGAATGGCTTCATCAGATGACGATTAACGTTTTGGAATGGCCCAGCCAGAGCCCAGCCCTGAATCTGATCGAAAACCTGTAGGGTGATCTGAAGAGGGCTGTGCACAGGAGATACCCTCGCAATCTGACAGATTTGGAGGGTTTTTGCAAGGAAGAGTGGGCAAATATTGCCACGTCAAGATGTGCCATGCTGATAGACTCGCACCCAAAAAGACTGAGTGCTATAATAAAATCAAAAGGTGCTTCAACAAAGTATTATGCAACCATGTTATTTTAGTTTTATTATTTTTACTTCCCTCCACCTAAAAGAATTCAGTTTGCTGTTCAACTGAGTTGTACAGTTTATAGGTTACATTAGAGGTGGAAAAAATTCTGAAATTATTTATCTTTGTCTCATTTTTTTACATCACAGAAACCTGACATTTTAACAGGGGTGTGTAGACTTTTTATATCCACTGTACAGGTATGTCGCTCCCCAACCGCGAGGGACACAGCGAGACACAGCGGAATGAAGATCCCGGTGAATGGAACTCTGTGATCATTCTGATTCATAACAGCTCTGCTTCTCTTCCTGGTGAGCTGTGATTGGCCTACAGCTCTGACATGATACATCGGGCCAATGATGGCACCCTGTACCATGTGACCAGCTCTAGCCAATCACAGATCACTATTATTTTGAACTGTCATGAATCAAACTCACTCATGACAGTTCAAAACAAGATTTGAATTGCACAGCAATGATCTTCATTGCTCATGCAATGCAAAGTGTAAAAAAAAAATTCCTGATCAGCCCCATTACACTACTTTGATAAAAGTATTTAAAAAATAATAATAAAGAAAATGTAAACAAATAAAATACAATAAAAATAGTGTATTGAGAATTTAGAAGAAAACAAAATTTTTTTATCACTTGCAGACCGCCTGCAGCTGCTCTGGGCAAAGCAACTTAACCTTACATCGCTTTCTATTTTGGATTGTGAACGCACCTACGCCCCCCACCCCACCTGTCCAGGGAGAAAAGACAGAACACCAAACTGTGAGTAAAATCACTACATTTTATATTAGCACGTATAACCCTTTTTTTGCCCCCATTAACCCTTTAATCACCTCGTCAGCCAGCCAGTGCCATTAGTACAGTGTCAGTGGTGGAGGACTTACATTCTGTGATTTTGCAGTGTAGGTGACACCCTCAGCTAGAGGTTCCTTCCCTCTCTATGGGGGTATCATTTCTTTAGGTGGTCCGCCTTTTTCCCTGTGGTCCTTATTGTTTTTGTTTTTTGTTTTTTTCACTGGTTGATATCTGTTTTTTTATTCTGGTGACTGAAGGGGTCCGAACTCATCTGTTTGATAATGCTTATTTAGTGTATATAGCCCTGCTAATCTGGAGGAATAGTATACTATACATAGTCGGTTGTGCACCCCTTTTATGCTGTTACCATGGCTAGCAAATTGACCATCTTGTCCTATAATGTACTGGGGCTCTGTTCTCTGCCTTTGGTAGGAATTGTGTCACCTGTCCCCAGATGTTATATTCTTGCAGGAGACGCACTTCACTGCCACTCCACTCCCCGCATGCCTCTTGTGACTTTTGACCAATGGTATCATAGTACATCCCCTATTTCTAAGTCCAGGGGGGTTTTGATAGCTACTCCTGCCCCTTTTCTCTCTTGTCTCAGCAAATTGACCCAGAGGGCCGTTTCCTATTTGTTAAAAGGTATAATACATGGTCATAAATTTACCTTTGCAGCGATTTACGCCCCAAATATCCGCACTGTTAATTTCCTATCTACTACCCTTAAACAAATTTATGGATTTTAGGGAATGCATGGTGATCCTGGGGGGTGATTTTAATATTGCCCTAGATCCTTGTTTGGACACATCCTCTGGCAAAACGCCTCTATCCTACCGTGCGTTAAAGCATGTTAAACAGCTTTTGTGTGCTCTTAACTTGGTGTACAGCTGGTAGGAGACGCATGCCCGAGATAAAGATTTCAGCTATTATTATACATGCATGATTCCTACTCGCATCTAGATCTTCTTTTTATTGACCAATTTTATCTGCATAATGTGGTTTCTTCTTTAATCGGTTCCATAACAATTTCCTATCATTCTCCTGTGATGTTGTCTATTCGCCCTCCAGCTGCTTACCAGACTGAGAAGGTGTGGAGACTTAATGAGAACATGCTGGATGACCCAGCTGTTTTCGAAGCGGTCTCTCACTCACTACAATTTTACTTTGAAACTAATTCCTCTGGAGACATGTCCACACAGGCGATTTGGGAAGGTCACAAAGCTGTGATCAGGGGTGAACTGATAGCCCATGGCTCTTGGATTAAAAAAGAAAAACAGAGGGGGATTGTGGAATTGTTGGATAAAATTCATGCCCTAGAACTTGACTACTTGCCTACTGGGCACTTATACCTCCCTCCTGTCCGGGCCAATTTTTCAGCTTTCAGCGCTCTCACAATTTGAATGACAATTCGGTCATGCAACACTGTACCCATATGAAATATTTCACATTTTTTTTCACACAAATACAGCTTTGTTTTGGTGGTATTTATTTATTTTCTGTGCTATAAACAAAAAAAGAGCAAAAATTGTTTCTATTATAAAATGTTGCAAACCGGTAATCTTTCTCCTTCACTAATGTGCATTGATGAGGCTGCACGGATAGGCAGCACTGACAGGCACTGATAGGCGGCACTGATGGGTGGCACTGACTGACGGCATTGCTGGGCATTGACTGGTGGCACTGCTGGGCACAGATGGGTGGCACTGCTGTGCACAGATGGGTGCAACTGCTGTGCACAGATGGGTGGCACTGCTGGGCACAGGTGGGCGGCACTGGTGGGTGGAACTGCTGGGCACTGCTCATCAGGGCACTGATCACCAGTGTCCTGATGATCAGTGCTGATCTCTTTTCTGAAATTGCCGGTTCTCGGCAGTACTTTCCTCATGCTTTGACAGCGTGAGGAAAGTGCAGCCGACAACCGGCAACTGCATTTACCCAGTGATCTGCTGTGTCATTGGACACAGCTGATCATGTGGTAGAAGGCCACTGTGATTGGCCTATTACCACATCACATGATCTGCTGTGTCCGTAGAACACAAAGATCACAGAGATCGCCGGGTGCACGCCGCTGGGGGAGCGCAGGAGGGCTCGCTCTGGGAGGACGCAATATGACGCCCTCCCAGAACTGGACAACCATGCTGTAGCCATCATTTGGCTATAGCCCGGTTGTCAAGTGGTTAAACATAAAACATGCTTTCACCCTTCGGACACTCAGGCGCAAGAAACCTTGCGCACCACACTCTCTCAGTGCTTGGACCGTAGAGCTAGGGACAAACTTAGATTCTATGCCCATCACTTCTATGAACATGGCAACAAATGTGGACACCTCCTTGCTAGACAATTAAAAAAACAGCAGGCTTTACGTCATGGCTTGACAACACAGAATGGATAGGTGGAGGACACTCATGCTATCACTGGACTATTTCAACAGTTTTATGCCTCTCTTTACAACCTCCCTACTGTGGATGATGTAACTCAGACTACAACCGTGCACTCATACATACAAGACTCCACTTTCCCTGTTTTCCCCTCTCATATTATTGAGGAACTAGAATGCCCGATAACCACTGAAGAATTGGGAAAGGCTGATGCTGCCCTTCCCTTGAACAAAAGTCCGGGACTGGATGGCTTCACTATTCAAGATTATAAGAAATTCTTCTCTATCCTTGCCAACCCATTCTGTAGTTATTTTAACTCTATCACCACTAACAATCCATTGCCTCCAGAGGCTCTCCTGGCCCATATCACCATATTGCCAAAGCCAGGCAAGGACCCTCAATATTGTGCTAACTATAGGCCCATTTCTTTACTGAATTCTAACACTAAGCTGTTGGCCAAGATTCTGGCGGTTCAGCTGTTGTGGAACTAGTTCACTCAGATCAGACAACAATACAATCCGGGCTTTACATATATTACACTGGGCCTAACATGGTCCTGCTCACACTCCTTGCGATGTACTTTCAATGGACGCCGAGAAGGTTTTTGATCGTGTGAACTGGGCCTATGGTGAACGGATGATGGGCTGGATTTTAGCCTTATATCAAGAACCTAAAGCCCATGTGAAGGTGAATGGTACGCTTTCTGCTTGATTTGATATTCATGAAGACAAGGCAAGGTTGCCCCATTGTCCCCTTTGTTATTTTGCCCTGGTCCTACAGCCCTTTTTATGGAGAGTCTGAGATCATCCGGACATTGCAGGGATCCGTATTGGGTCCACAGAACATAAGCTGCCGGCTTATGTCAATTAACTTCAACAGTTTGGCATCTTATCCAACTTTAAAATAAATTATAATAAATCTTCTCTGCTTCCCTTTCATGTTCCACTCCCTAAATCGCTGCAACAGTCTTTCCCCTTCGTGTGGCGGAGGGACTCTTTATCATAATTGGGGACTTATATTTCTCCAGACCCTAAACTTTTATTTGACCTTAACTACGGCACATTGCTGACTGGCATATTAAATGACTTACAGCAATGGTGGATCCACCCCTTCACCTGGTTTGGTAATGTAAGTGTCTTAAAAATGTCAATCCTACTGAAGATTATATACTTTTTATATACTATACCTATTATCTTGCCCCAGGCCTTCTTTAAAGGGCTCTGTAGAGCATTTCTGACTTTTATCTGGCATGATAAGCACCCTAGATTGACATACGACATCTTACAAAGACATCAGATGGACAGTGGAGTAGGGTTCCCAGACATAGCATTCTAAACTGGCCGCATGATGTCATGACTAAACTGCGGGTTTCATTAAAGAAATCAATGGCGGGGAGGAATCTAGCAGGTGCCCCTTGGATCACGACCGCTTCCAGAGGACTTTCTGACAGGACGTCATACCTGACTCGAACCACATTGGCAGTTTGAGATAGAATGAATGGGTTCGGATTATATGCTCCTGGGGCATCCCCATTAGCTCCACTGGGAGGGTTACCCTTGGTTCCCTCCGGGAGAGGATCTTGGATTCTGTTGTTCCTGGGGAGTGGATGGAGATTTTTCCTGTGCCAAAGACTTACTTCTTATCTGGGTTGGACCCCAAGCTGCGACCTAGACAACCCCTTACGCCATATGAATCTATGTGCACTAGACTCCCAAACTCTAGACATTTATTATCCCAAATGTATAAAGTAGTGTTGAGTATGCATTTTACGCTGGTTACATATTACATAAGGGAATGGGAGAAGGAACTGGGCTTGGAATTTACCTGTAACGGACTGCCTGGCGGTACCACTAGCACTCCACTGGTCAGGTGCTCCCAGAGCATGGAATCTAAGCCCCAGAGCATTTGTTCACCAGGGCCCCTGATGGTGGGGATGGACTTGGAGCGCTCCGAGACCAGGTCGTAACTACTGAGTACACCCACCAGTGGTAGGGGTGTCCGCCAGGGGCTCCCACAGGGGAGCCTGATATGAGGAGGTCGGGTGACCCCGATGGGATGGATGGATGGCTGAGCAGGTGTGAGGTCAGACAAGCCGGGTCGGTAGCCGTGGGGATGGTGCGGTACAAAGCAGCGGGCAGAGATTAGTCGGGTCACACGCCAGAAAGTCAGATCCAATAGGGGGCATCCAAGAGAGAGGTCAGGCAAGCCAAGGGTCAGAGCAGGAGAATACAGCGTGGTCAAGGACAATCTGGGTCAGCAATAATCAGGATACAGGTACACAGGTTCAGGGATTCAGAAAAGATCAGACGGCACTCAATGACAGCTCAGGGCAGTTTAAATATCGCTCCCTGCGCTGTCATTGGTGCCAGGCTCGCCCGTGGCTTCTAGAGCGCATGCGCGGGTTCGGACGCCGCGGCCGGCCCGGACCTAGTGCCCGCATCCCTGCACAAGGCGGCGCACTGCGCCTGCGCCGGGACCAGCGCCGCGGCGATCCCTGACATTACCCCTCCTCAGATACATAGGATTATTAAAATGATGCATACTTCCTCCATCAGTTCCCGTATCCAGGAGTCTTCTTATATATTTCTCACTCGATGGTATAAAACACCATCCTGTTTGGCTAAGATATTCCCCTCTGCCAATGCTCGCTGTTGGAGAGGCTGCGATCAATGTGGTACATTTCTTCACCTTTGGTGAACCTGCCCCAAAATTACAGCCTTTTGGGATGCAATCACTCCTTGGATCCAAAAACTAACCTTAAGCCACATAGAGAGATCTCCCCTTTGCCTCTTCTTTCACGTGACCTCATCTTCTATGAAGTTGTATAAAAAGGGTGCATTCCATGTTGTGTTACTAATAATACAGTCTTGTTTATTATACCTCTCCTTTTCCTTTATTTCTTTCATCCTGCTTGAGGTGATTGTTGTCATTAATGCAATTGCAAAAAGTACTGTCTATTATTAAATACAGCAACTGTATTAGATACATTCTTCTCCTCACTTTTTTCTATGGGAAAGAACAACTGAGTACTGTCCATAATACTTTTTTTATTTGCACTAACATCCAAATTTTCAGGACAAGCTTGTTGAAAGTATAAGTACTGCTTGGACTGCTTGGACTTTGAAGAAGAGGATACACCCCAAAAGCTTGTCTTGAAAATATGGGTGTTCGTGCAAATAAAAAAAAGTATCATGGACAGTGCTCAGCTGTTCTTTTCCGTAGTAAAAACTGAGGAGAAGAATGTATTTAATACAGTTGCCTTCTTCCTGTCAATTGTAACCAGCTGATTAATCTTTATGGGGCCTATATGCTCTGAATTTGTCTTTTTATTATGAATATATTTAAAACAATTTGGGGATTTTTTCTCTACTCTACTCGGCTATCGGTGTCTCTCGGGGTCTATTTTTGCTGCCCTGATCACGCTCTTACATTTCTTTATGTATTCTTTGTAGTGTTGGAATGCTGATGGTGACCCTTCAGACTTAAAATTTATAAAGGACATTTTTTTCTGTTCAATATGCCATTTTATGCTAGAGTTTGGCCACCCAGGTTTCCCTTTAGTTATTTTAGATTTGTTGCCCATTAGAATGCACTGGCAAATGTCATTGATGAATATGTTCTTTTTTCCTTAGTGTTGTTTGTTTCTAGAATATTTTACCATTTAATGTTGCATTGTATTGGCTGCAGTTTAGTAAAGTTGGCTCTCTTGAAATGTGATTTATGGTGAATGTAAATACCATGTAATTGCTGTTTCCCAAGTTATCCCAAGTTATCCCTTACTTCCACATCTGCAATCAACTCTGTGTTGTTTGTAATTAGTAGGTCAATCAGAGCCTTACTTCTGGTTGAGGCATCTACCAACTGACGCATAACACTGTCCTGCATGACATTCAAGAACTGAGAAGCCTTAGATAGGTGAGCAGTTCCAGCTGTCCAGTCAATATCTGCATAATTGAAGTCCCCTATGATAATAACCTTACCCTGCCTCACCACCAGTTCTAATTGTGAGAGAAGATCAGTCTCCTCTTCATCCTTCTGGTTAGGGGGCCTGTAGCATACACCCACTATTTATTCCCTGTTTGTTTTTGCCCCTTAGAAGCTCCAGCAACAAAGATTCCACATCATCCCTGTTAGCAGTGTCATCCCTTGTGTTTACTAGCAAATTACTCTTGACATACCCTGTCACTTGGATACAGGAAGTATCCCTGGAAAGTTGCAAGTCAGTTATATGAGCTGTCAAACCAGATTTCTGATACTCCCATGAAGACAAAATCCTTCTCATGTATCAGTAGTTCCAGTTCTTCCATTTTATTACTCAAACTTTTCTAGCATTTGTGAACATGCCAACCAGTGCCCATCAATGCAGCATATCAGTGCCCATCAGTGCAGCATATAATTGCCCATCAGTGCCACCTATCAGTACTCATCAGTGCAACCTCATCAGTGCCTCCTCATCAGTGTCCATTAGTGCAGTTTATCAGTGCCCATCAGTACATCCTCATCAGAGTACATCAGTGAAGAAGAAAAATTACTTATTTGCAAAGTTTTATAACAGAAACATCTTTTTCCAAAATTTTTGTTTAGCAAAAAATAAAAGACCAAGTGGTGATTAAATACCAGCAAAAAGCTCTATCTGTCTCAAAAAAATTATATAAGTTTCATATGGGTACAGTGTTATATGACCGTACAATTGTATTCAATTATTCAAGTGCAACTGCACTGAAAGCTGAAAAGTGACCTGGGCAGGAAGGGGGAAAATGTGCCCAGTATTGAAGAGGTTAAAAGTTCCTCTAACATTTTGGCCATCTTCTCCCTCCCCATTTAGGTGCAGTCCGTCTCTGCTATAGAGCCAGTAGCTGACTGAAAAGTGAGCCCAGTTCTACATGATCCCTCCTTTCTGCAGCAGTTGATCAGGTATTCCTGCAGCAGTTGTTTAGCCATTGTTAAAGCGGAGTTCCACCCAAAAGGGGAAATTCCACTGTAACGCATTGTCCCTGCTTCCCATTAAGGATTGGCACCTTTGGGGAGCGGGTACCCGAATTTGACAGGTACCCGCTCCCACTTCCACTACGATCGCCTAGGTGATCGGAAGCGAAAGTTGTCCTCCCCCCTCCCTCCCCGTAGTCTTCTGGGACATGTGATAGGTCCCAGAAGACTACAGAGCCATTCACAAATCACAGAACTTCTCGCGCATGTGCAGTGGGCACCTGGCTGTGAAGCTGGCACAGCTGGGTGCCCACACTAAAGATACCATCGCCAGGGAGAGAAGACAGCTGGTGAAACCATCGGTGGTGAGGACACCACTGGACCGAGGGACAGGTAAGTGGCTGTATTTTAAAAGTCAGCAGCTACAGTTTTTGTAGCTTTTTTTTTTTTTCTCAGCTGGAACTCTGCTTTAAGCTCCTGCTCCCTCTCTGGTGTAGCTTGAGGTTCAGGCAGAATATCTGAGAATACTGCCTTGGAGGTTCTTTTGTTTAAAGCAGCACCTACTGTAAGTCATTGAAATATTTTTTAGGATGCTCCATCTTTCTTCAACTTTGTCATTGGTACCAGTATGTACCATAACAGCCCCAAATTTGTCCATGCAGTCTGTGAAGCGCTGAACCCGAATGCCAAGTAAACAACATACTGTCCTTCAATCATGGTCTTTGTGGCAAATTGCCCTATCTGTTCTTCTAATAATTTATTCCCACTACCACCAATATCCATCTTTCTTTTTCTGTAATCTTGCCCCTCACAGGACGAGTTGTTCACCTGGCAGCTAGGGAAGTCATTCTGCTCTAGCAATTCCACTCCTGATCTGATATCCCCAAGATCATGCAAACAGGTGTATTTATTGGGATGTGTTCTCAGGACTGTCCTTTAATGATTTCCCTCTACCCCATCTTTTAACTGTCTCCCTCCTCTGGTGCCTGCACCTCCATATCACCACCCTCCTCTATGCTGGTCCCTGCCAGCACGTGATGGGTACTATCTATCAGGTTGATGATGCTTCTCAGTGTTGCCAGTTGCTTCCTTAGGTTTGGGTCCTAGGTTTCCAAGGAAACAATTTGCTTACATTTTGTGCAGCAATGAGGATAATCCCGGAAAAACTAGGAATTATTTTTTATATAATTTATTGTTTATCATCTTTCTTAATTTTATTTCATTATGAGCACTAGTTGTTTCCCTAATTGTTTGGGATCTCCTGCTCACTGATCACAAAGCCCCTGACATCCTCTTCTTGCTCTTGCCCATTGATCACATGGCTCTTGATGTCTTCTTCTGCTTCCACTCAATGATTACATGACATCCAGCATACTTTCCTCCTGCTCCATCTCTCTGATCACATGGCCCTGGCATCCTCTACTCCTGCTCACTGATCATACTACCGTTAAGGTCCTTTCTTCCTGCTCCTGCTCACTGGTCACACAGCCCTGATTGTCCCTTCCTCCTGATCCCACTCACTGATCACATGGCACCTCTCCTTTGACTCACTGGTTATACAAGGACCCTTTCCTCCTGCTGCTGCTCACTGATCACACTGACCCTAGAGTTGTCTCCTCCTTTTCTTGTTCACTGATCACAGAGCCACCGGTGTCCTCTCTTCATGCTCCTGATCACTGATCACCCTTTGTGTTCTCTCCTCCTACTCCCGCCCACAGGTCACACCTTCCCCAACATCCTTTCTTCCTGCTCCCGTTCACTGATTACATTGCCCTTAACATCCTCTTCTCCTGCTCTATGGTAACATAACCCTTGGCATCCTCTCCTCCTTTTTCCGCTAACTGAACACATAGCCTGAGAGAGTCGGAGTGGGTCCTAAATGGAGAGGTTTACCAGGCCATTGTAAAGAAGTGGGGATCCCCAAACATTGACCTCTTCGCGTCAGGTCAAAACAACAAGGTCCCAAGATTTTTTCCTTAAACCGGTGGGACGGGGCGCGGGCAGTGGATGCGTTGGGACAGAGGTGTGATTTTCCCCCCAGTCTCCTTACTATCAGTGGTGTTGAGGAAGTTCAAGTGGGAGAGAACTTCTCTCATCCTGATAGCTCCATATTGGCCCCGGTGGGCTTGGTTCGCAACATTGAGGGCCCTAGCCACGCTGCCACCCTGGGTATTACCTCCGCGGAAGGACTTACAGTTGCAAGGCCCGGTCCTATGTCCCAGGGTGGAGAGGCTGAAACTGACGGCTTGGTTTCTGAGCAGCAACTCCTGTTAGCAAAGGGGCTCTCAGCCAGGCTGGTGGCTACGCTCCTGGCTAGCAGGAAAACAGAAACCCAAGCCATTTACAGGAAGGTTTGGAGTCGCTTTAAAGAATGGTGCTGCAGGGCCTCAGTGGATACCCATAGCCTGGTGTCGGTGCTGGGATTCCTGCAGGCGGGAGTCGATAAAGGGCTTGCTATCAGCACCCTCAAGAGCCAAATTTCGGCCCTTAGTGTGTTTCTGGAAACCTCTTTAGCTAAGGAGGGATTGGTAATCAGGTTCTTTAGAGCTCTGACAAGACAGAGACCTCCCGGGAATAGACCATTCCCAATTTGGGATTTGACAAAGGTACTCAAGGTATTGACGGAACCACCATTTGAACCCCTAGGATCCTGCTCCCTAAGGGCTCTCACGCTTAAAACTGTTTTTTTGGTGGCGGTCACCACAGCAAGGAGGGTGTGTGAACTGGAAGCCCTGTCGGTCAGGGTGCCTTACTTGCAAATTTTTCCGGATAGGGTGGTGTACAGGACGGACCCATCCTTTGTTTCGGAGGTGGCCCAAGAATTTCAGAGGGAACAGGATATAGTTTTGCCCTCATTTTTCCCTAACCTGGTAAGGGAAAGTCAAGAGAAATTTCATTTGTTAGATGTAAAAAGGTGTGTGCTCCTTTACCTAGATAGGACTAAAGAATTTTGAAGCACAGAGTCATTTTGTTATTTCTTTTGCGGGGGGCGAGAAAAGGGAAAAAAGCCTCCAGGCGCACAGTAGCTAGATGGTTAAAGCTAGCAATTGAACAGGCATACCGAACCGAGGGTCTAGAAGTCCCAGAAGGAATCAGGGCTCATTCCACATGGGCCGTGGCGGCAACTCAAGCTGAACTGGCAGGAGCCTCCCCAGAACAGCAACCTGGTCTAGTTATGAGACGTTTGTGAGGCATTACAGACTTGACCTGGTCTCGGTGCAGGAGCAGGCCTTCGGACGTAAGGTACTGCAAGCAGACAGCCCACCCGAGGGGTAAGTACTCACTTATCCTCTCAAGGTGCTGTCCTGAAAGACGAAGGGGGAAAATCAAGGTTACACTTACGGTAACGCCTTTTCCAGTAGTCATGCAGGACAGCACTGGTTACCCACCCTTTGTGCAGAATTGTATATGACATGTCTTATAGTATGTCCTGTTGTCTCATATTTTGTCTCCCCAGGTGACCGGAGGTACGTTTCCAGGAACTCAGGTCGGAGGGGAGTGATAGGTTTTTTGTTTAGGGTGGAGGTGTTTCCTCAGGAGGGGAGGAACCGAGGTCTCTCAAGGTGCTGTCCTGAAAGACTACTGGAAAAGGCATTACCGTAAGTGTAACTTTGATTTTTCTGCACACTGAAAAAATTCAAAACCCCCAGATAGTCATCAAAACATTAGCAACCTTTGGAGCCATCATGAGGCTGCTTGGTTTTATGACCTTTTCAATACCTGTAGTACAATAAGCTCAACGCTATTAAAGATTACTGCAGAATTTATTTCTGGCAAACTGGGATGGTTTACAGGAAACTCTGGACACCCAGATCCCAGTCCCACAATCCGTCAGACAAGTTTTGGCAGTTGTTTCACCACCCAGTACTTGGTTTCATGGGCAAGTATGGCTTGCAGGTAACCAGGCATCAATAAGAGATGCAAGTTCTTGGGAACTGGAGGCTTGCTTAGACCAGATAGCAACTCCAAGAAAGTGGAATCAGAACTGAGCAGAAAGGCTTCCAATTTAAGAGAATTAGGAGCAATAAGGAATGCACTTGCAGTTTTTCTATCTCAGAATAACAACTTAAAAACCAGTGAATAGCAGAGCAGGCACCCACTGGAATCTTTAACAACTATTGAATAGCTGGCTGTTAAGGATGCATTTGTGTTTAGGCTCCTTAACAACCAGCTATTCACCACAAACGTGTTGCGCTAAATTTGTAATGCAATGCATTTAAACATTCTATGCATTTTTAACCACTTCCCATCTGGCCCATGTAGATAAACGGCCGGATGGGAGCACTGCCGATGCGGGTGGATGTTTCTAAACATCCCCCCACATCCATTGCCTGGGCGTGCTCCCTGGGAGCACGAGGCACCGCGAACACAGATCGCTGTACGAGACCTCTGTGTGAGGTCCCGATTCATGTGATCACTGATTAGCCAATCAGTGATCACATGAATAGTAGTAAACAAGTCACTTCCTGGCATCATTGCTTATTACTAAAATCTGTGAATCTGTGAATGATCACAGAGGTCACATGGTACAAGGTTATTAGCAACAGCCTTGTACCATGTGACAAGCTGTGACCAATCACAGCTCCCACAGTATTTCTCAATGGCTGCAGGAATGCAACCAGAGAGAAGGAGAAATGATTGCTTTTAGAGCCTTTATGGGTGTAAAAGCAATCAGTGTAAAAATAGAAAAAAAAATCTTCTTCACCCCCCACAAGTAGTACGGTGTCACTATTGTGACACTGTACTGCTAGGGTGACCGTATGTTTTAAAAAAAAAAACAAAAAAACATAAATAATATAAAAATGTGAAATTAAAAAAAAAAAATTATTATAACTTTTAGTCATAAACTAATTTTGGTTATTTTATTTTTTTACTAAAAAGATAGATAAAAACATTTTGGCCAAGATTTGTTAAAGATTATTTATTTGAAAAACGCTTTTTTTTCAAAATTTTTGAAATTCCATTGGTGAATAACTACCACCAAAATAAAGTTTTATCTATATGGGCACAGTGTTGCATAGCCATGCAATAGTCATTCAAAGTGTGATAGCACTGAAAGCTGAAAAGTGGCCTAGACTGGAAGGGGGTGAAAGTGTCCGGACTTGAAGTGGTTAAAACACATAGCAGATTTTATTGGTTAAAACACATAGCAGATTTTAGAAGTGATGCAGTGTGAAAGCAGCCTTAATGTACAGGCAGCTGTCCTGTCTACTTTTTAAATTTCAGGATAATCCTTTAGTAAAAGTCAACCTCCAGCTTCTAAAACAATCTCATAATGCAATTTAGAAATCATACTCAAGGTTTTTAAACCACTAGCTTTCCAACCTATTAACCAATCCAAAAGGAAACAGACTTTTATTATCTAGACATACAGTAAACAGGGCTGTTCCAAACTAATTGGAGATCAATAAAGGGTGGAGGAAACTAAACAGCCTCTTTATTTTTCATGCAGGTGCTATGAAAGGGCTTCCAAACGTTGCATTGCAAGACAAGATTAAAAGATATGCGATTAAAGAAGCATTCAGCTGATATAGCTTTGAGCTCAATTTCCAGGCCTGTTCTGTGCTTCTCACATTAGCGGCTCCATTTTCAATCTATCTGCATAAGAGGGCCTGGTAGGACAGACATATAAGTTCAGACATATATGTTCTAAGAAGAAAACTTAAAATAAGTTTGTGTTCAAAAGGAATCTGTCATCAGGCTTTTAAAATAATATGCTATATTGGTTGATCTAGATGGACATGTGTCTTTTTTGGAACCAAACTAACTATTTAACTATATCAGGATGAGATAGAATGGCATTGCTGAGAAGCAAAGATAGGGTGTGATGGGGAGGGAGTGGCATAGGATGATGGTGAGGTTGTTGTCTGACCAAGGAACTGTTAATATTGTGACCTGATTATTTGAGGTTGGATGTTGCATTGATTCGGGATGTAGTCTATTCTAGAATGGTTATTGTGAAGGCTAAATTGGTGCAGTCACTTGGCAAGGGATCAATACTTACATATGTTGAAGGTTATGGTTGCCTAGCGGCCTATGAAAGACCCATGGCTATTTCATATTCTTTGAACAACAACAAAATAACAATGACCTGTCTTGTGCCATGAACTATGCCACCTGCCTCTAATATGAAAGTTAATATTTTTGCAAAGGATGGGAAACGAATTTCAGAATATGTTGTCAACATCACCACTGCAACCTAATATTCATTCTGCCCCATATATGTAAACTATGTATCTGAAGGAAAAGCAAAGAAAATGTTAAAAATTACTCACAATTGTGTATTGAATATGACAACCAAGACAGAAAAGCCCACACCGACAGCAACTCCATATGGAAGACCAAGGATGAATGTGGAGAGGAAACTCACAACCCAGACACACTACAGGAACATTAAACAAACCTTAGTTAGCAATGAAAAATAAATGTAAATGAAAATACTATACATTATAGCAACTTCTCTTATTTCTTCCACTGGACTATGACTATCTAAAGTAAATAATGTTACTAAAGAAAAAAAGAAGAGAAGGGTGGGACTCTCTAGGTACCAAACAACAACACCATTAAGATAAAAATAGTACAACATTTATTAGACAAGATTACAATTTATACATAACACATATAATGGATCAATTTGAACTAGATTATAACTACATAGCTGCTTCGATTGCATTCCATCTGTTGAGACCTTGACACCTCAACATGTTTAAGCTCTTAACGAGCTTTCATCAGGAGGAAGAAAAATGGTCTAGGACAAAAACACATATGGGTAAACACCACATGTAAAAAACAAGTATATAAAAAGGCACACATAGAAAGATGCATGTCCTCTATGACAGACCGCCAATGGAATCAGGTAAAGTGCAAGGAGGATAAACCCAGCCAGTTGGCACAAAGGGTAGAGGCAACAAGCCTAAACAAATGGAGATATAGTAATATCGTGCCCACTAATAGAGGACCCTATGTTCAAAATATGATAGCTACATCATAAAGGACTACATTGATTACTATCAGAATCAGAGTGTGATGGATATTAACTTTAAGGATCCTATAAATGGTCACAATGGATAGACCCAGTGCTTCATACACCCAGAAAGATCAATAGGCAGGGTCCCTCAATAAATGTTGTTCTTTTTTATCTTAATGGTGTTGTTGTTTGGTACCTAGAGAGTCCCACCCTTCTCTTCCTTTTTTCTTTAGTACAGTTTTTGGGATGTGGTACCTATTTATTACTGATAGTCATAGACTTCATGTTCATTGCTATATGCCAGGTCTAAATTGCTTCTATAACCATACACAGGTAACAGGTAACAACTGTGGATATTTCAAGATATTGAAAGAATAGCATTATATTTCCTTATGAACCCTATTTATTTGGTTTCTCAATCTGTAAACTTAGTTAAGTTATACATATGGGTGTTAATATATATGCCTTAATGTTATTTTCTTCAAGATCTTTTTCATCACTTTTGCAAACTATACTGGGTCTCTCCCAAAACTCAGCTTCTCAAGGGGAGGGGGGCTAATATTTAATTCAGTTATTTGTGTGGTTGAAAAGTAAGTTATCAAATAAAAGGCACTGTCATAGAGGACATGTACCAATGCCAAAAAGGAAGTCCTAAAGTTGTTTACAGTGTTACAGAACATCACAATTTCCACAGATCATCTCAATTACAGCATACTGTAACAGCATACATTTGGTCGTGACATTTATTTTTATCTCTTACAGTTAGCTGAGCTTACAGAAAGCACTCTACTCTGCATCATTTCAGTTTTAAAAAAGGAAACAACAATGTTTTCATCAAGTAATACAAAGCCTGCTTTGACCAAGTAGCAGCTGCAACAGAACTATATAAGCTATGGAATGGCTTCTTAATAAAATTACACCTAAAGCACATATGCTTTGTACAAATTTGGCTATGGCACAACAGTTTCATATCACCCATATAGGCAGTTTTTATCCTGCAATAAACACAGATACCAAAAAGGTATCAGGTAGAGAAAAGCAAGGCAGATTTTATCCTGAAATAAAAATTAGAGTGTAGCATTTGAGACACAGTTGCTAAAACAATATTTTTGAGCAGCAGGAAAGTATGTGAGCAGCTTAGATATACATTCTAGGGATGCATGCTATGAACAGAGGTTTCAGGTGGCCGTGGGATAGCATTAATCCCTTGTCCTCCTGCTGCTATGCCACCAGTGCACAGTCCAAGAAGCCACGCAGTGTGTGTTTCGCCTTTTCAAAGAGGGTCAAAACACAGTATAGGCTTCCTGGATTAGAAGCTTTTGCGCAGTTTTACACAATTTTAAGCTACTCAGAAGACGCCTATGTGAAGCCAAGCTATCTGCAAGAAGCCCCCGCAAAGTCCCGCTGTTGAAAAAAAGACATGTGCTGAAGAGGTTACAATTTGCCAAAGAGAACATTGACTGGCCTAAAGAGAAATGGGGCAATATTTTGTGGACTGATGAAAGTAAGATTGTTCTTTTTGGGTCTAGTGGCTGGAGGCAGTTTGTCAGACGACCCCCAAACACTGAATTCAAGCCACAGTACACTGTGAAGATAGTGAAGCATGGTTGAGCAAGCATCATGATATGGGGATGTTTCTCATACTACGGTGTTGGGCCTATTTATCGCATACCAGGGATCGTGGATCAGTTTGAATACATCAGAATACTTGGAGGTCATGCTGCCTTATGCTGAAGTGGAAATGCCCTTGAAATGGGTGTTCCAACAAGACAACAACCCTCAAACACACCAGTAAACGTGCAACATCTTAGTTCCAGACCAACAAGATTGACGTTATGGAGTGGCCAGCCCAATCCCCGGATCTTAATCCAATAGAAAACTTGTGGGGTGACATCAAAAATGCAGTTTCTGAGGCAAAACCAAGAAATAGAGAAGAACTGTGGAATGTAGTCCAATTATCCTGGGCTGGAATACCTGTTCACAGGTGCCAGAAGTTGGTTGACTCCATGCAACATAGATGTTCTCAGAAACAGTGCTTATACAACTAAATATTAATTAAGTGATTCAAAGGAAAGCAAAATCTTCAAACATTTTTCAGTTTATAAAGTGAATGTTTGACTTTGTAAAGAAGAATACAAACACTGCTATTTTTTTGAACAGTCTAATATTCACTTTTCTTCAATTTTTTTAGAGGAACAACACAAATTTGATATATTTTTCTTTATGTTTTGATTTGGAATAGAATGTGTAGTGTTCCCAATGCATTTTGTGTGTATGGAAATAAATGCTATTAGAAGGATTTTGAGATTTATTCACTTTTTTCAACACACTGCTATTATTTTGAACACAACTGTATATATACATATATACAGTGCTGCATAAATTGATGGCGCTATATAAGTACCTGTAATAAGTAAATAAAATCACAGTGTTGAAAAATAGCCTGAATGGGGGGAGAGTTTAACATGTCAGTCTTCAAGTGGTTAAGGACTAGTGTGGCACTACTGGATTGGCCTATATTTAAAAAAGGATTAAAATCTTTAACAAGTAACAACAGACCAGTTAAACGTTTATAGTTGGGAAGATACTTAAGAGTTTAATAAAAGACCACATATAAGAGTTTTTGCTAGAAAACAATATCTTAAGCAATGAGTTCATGAAAGACAGAAAGTTTTCAGACAAATCAATTTTCTTTTTATGAGGACTAAGCAAAAACATAGACAAAGGAGGGGTTGTGGATATAGTATACTTGGATTTTGCAAAAGCATATGACACAATTCCCCACACACAGCCAGGGGCGGACTGACAACTCATGGGGCCCCCGGGCAATAAAGGATCATGGGGCCCCTGTGTCCTTGCCCAAACTCAAAAAAGCCTATGAAAAAGGTACCAGGGGCATCTCATGGGGCCCCCTACTGACCCCGGGCCCTCGGGCAGTGCCCGAGTTTCCAAATGGTCAGTCCGCCCCTGCACACAGCTAGTGTGCAAGTTAAAGCCTACAGGGTTAGAAAATTCCGTTTTTTAAATGGATAGAAAACTGACTAAAAGACCATACTCAGAGAGTAATGATTAATGTTTCATACTCTGAATGGTCTAAGGTTATTATTGGAGTACATCATGGTTCATCATTGGGACCCCTACTTTTTAACATATTCATTAAGATACAGAGCTTAAGATTAAAAGTACCATTTCAGTGTTTGCAGATGACACCAAGCTATGTAGTGTAATGATGTCCTTGCCGAATGTCTCCAACTTATAAGCCAACCTCAATGAACTATTTAATTGAACAACTATTTGGCAAATATTTATAAATGTAAACTTATGGACTTGGATGCTAAAAATATTCATGCATCATACATTCTAGGTGGAGAACAACTGAGGGAGTCAATGATAGAGAAGGACCTGGGTGTTCTGGTAGATCATGGATCTAATAACAGCATGCAATGCCCAGCTGCAGTTGCAAAAACTAGCAACATAGACAGTTGTTGGCCACAGATATCTCTCTATTGCAATTTGAATTTTTTAATTTGCAATTGCGGCACCTCTACCAATTGGCCCACTCTAGATATGTTGAATCTCAAATGAAGGAAAATAATTATAAGCTGCTGACTTATAAGTGGTATTAGGTGCCCACTAAACTGGCACAAATTTCGCCATCTGTCCTGGACCTTTGTTGGAGGCCAATGTGGCATGTTCCTCTATATCTGGTGGGAATGCACTCAAATGTATATATTTTTGGCTGATATCAAAACCCAAGTTAAAACTATACTTGACATAAAATTACCTGACTCTCCACTACATTTCTTACTTCATGTCCCCACTATATCAAATTAGCCATTACAAAATGGAGTGTTTTCCTACACCGTCTTAATACTGCTAAATCCCTTTTGACAATTTATTGGAAAAAAAGACCCAAGTTCCTACTCCCATTTCACTATTATCCTCTACTTTGTTTGCCTCTTACCACAGTTACCCTCAGACAAACCTTAGCCCATTATTAGATCCACCTCTTTTCTTCTGACTGTGCAAATGTCAATACAGACATACCAAAGAAGAATAACAATGGCACAAAGCATATTCTTTTGTAGGCTAAGATGCTCTATTAGTTTGTTCTATTACTGTATTTGAGATTTAAAGATTAAGATGTTGTTTCATTTGTTATCGACATCATGTAAACTTAACCTAACCTTTCATTGAATAGAATATGTCTGTGTTGTGTTCAAAAAAACTTTATTAAATAAAGATTATATTTAAAAAAGAGGTATAGACTTCAGACAAAGTGCCACATAATTTTGGTCCTGTAAATCTGGAATATGCAAGTCAGTTTTGGGAAAGTGCAGAGAAAGGCAACCAAACTGATAAGATGCATAGAGGAGATCAGGTATGACGAACAGCTAGAGGGACTGAACTTATTCTCTCTTGAGAAGAAGAAATAATTTAGAGAGGATATGATCACCATTAGGAATGAACCTACGATTTGTTTCTGAACCTAGATTTGGACCAAACTTTGGCTCGTTTGGCCCCATGTTTGGTGGGAGCCAAAAATTATATATGTATGTGGTATTTCTACTGTTTCTATATATGACAGCTTTCCTGATGTCACTGCTTTTCAAGAAAACCATAGGAAAGAAGCATCCCTAGGAATCACTGAAGTCACTGGAAATCCCCACCACGTAGGCAAAGAGACAGGGATAGCAGGCAGTGACTTCACTGTCCAAATGTGGTCCAAGGCCATATTTGCTCAATGGTTTCACTGCAGTCCCTGCCCCTCCCCTTATATATAGTTGATGACAGCTATTTTTTTTTTTTAAAGATACCATTCTGATGGTTGTTAACACTTTGGCATGTGATATGATGATAAGTATCTGGTAAGTTAGCAATCTTACCACACGTGGTGGAATATTGGATCATTGGAATTTACATTCATCGATATTTTGGGGCATACGGCTTACAGAGATTATTTGTAGAACTGCATAGACTATTTCTTTTCTGGACACTATTTGATGTATTTTATTGTTTAGAGATAATGGCTTTATGATTTTTTGCACAATATTGTATTAGGATTATTGCATTATTATCATTTTATAGAATTAGTGGGAGTAGCATATTTTATGATTAATGTTTCTTGCATAGAGTGTTTTGCACACTGTTTATTTCTATGTTACAATCCATGTAGGTGTGGAGCGGGGGCTGCACCTTGTTATTGGTAGAAGGGGCTATCAGATTCCAATAAGCCCCAAGCTTGCAGACCCCCAAAATTACTGTTCAAGGGTTGTGGGTAAGAGGGTTTCCTCTGGGTACTCCAGTTTCTTCCCACACTCCAAAGACATGCTGGTAGGTGAATTAAATCCTGTCTAAATTGTCCATAGTATATGAATGTAAGCTAGGGACCATAGATTGTACACCCCGTGAGGGTTAGGGACTGATGTGAATGTATAATATGGATGTAAAGCACTGCGTAAATTGATGGTGCTATATAAGTACCTGAAATAATAATCCTCTTCCATTTTCTACTGGCTACTCCTACCAGTGCATAGCCCAATGGTGTGGGCATCAAGTCAAAGGCAAAATGTTGCTAGCTTACTCTTACAAGGAAAAACAGAGGAAATCATATATGCATTCTTATGCACACATGAACATGCCATCTATCATGACCTAATGAGTAAACATAGACAAGAGTCTATATGCTATTCCAATAGGGATACACAAAGATACTTCGCTTATGTTACTGCTAATCCATGATTTGTCTAACAATCCTAAGTGATTGGAGGGAATGGGAACTTAATCTTGGTTCAGGTATGGTGGATTAGGTCTGTCTCATGTTATGAAGTTTTTAGTTATGTCGTATGGGGGAGTCTTCAGGAAGTGCAGAATTATATTATCTTTATAGCCCCTCCCACTTTGTCTATATCAGCTTTTTTAATGACAGAGTATCCCTGAAGTACTCTAGATTTTAGTGTAGTATCACATAACTACAGGTCAGCTAGATCAAAGGGCAGCTACCAAGATCAGTTATCTTGATACATATTGACACAGCTGCTTATTGTGCCTTATGTTAGTATTTGCTCATAATTAAATTAAATGACCATACCAGGTCCTATTGTTAATTTAAAACATAAAAGGTTTTAGGGAAATACTGACTTTTAACAATCATTTTGAAAGCTTTCAATTCTGTATTCAAATGGATCTGAACTTTGGTTCTGAAAACAGACGTTTTTTCTCTCATATGTAAACTGATAGCATACATTTCCATTACCACCAACAGGTTCACATAATATGTAGTGAGCAACATTTACCATACCTAGAAAAGTTTGCCCGACCAGATGTTGGTGCTGTCGCTGACAGCATGATCAATCAACAGACACACTTTTCACTTTCAGTGATTGTGGAAGGCAGGGATAGTTTTGGTAGCTGACATATCTGCCACTGTGGGTTTGCGTGGGCCACAAACTAGTCATTGGAGGCTGTTTCCACTTACTTTTACTGGACGAGTTGCAACACCAGGGGCCTGGCTAAACTTGCCGTTGGGTGCTAGGTGTGGAATGGCATAAGGGAGAGATTTCTCTTTCACTCCAGTAACTAGGAATGTAAGGTTACTGGAGATGGTGAGGTGAGTGTTGACAAGAGTTAATGTTCCAGCTTGGAGATAGGAAAGGACAGACCTTTGAGCCCCCTAGCAAATTTGCCAAAGAACCAGTTGAATGTATCATGGGAGAGGGGAATGCAGCAACCAAAGGAGGAGTATAAAGGCAAGACTCTTACTGAAAAATATCTCTCCTCCAGGTGCTGGCACACCATGCAATGTAGTAGAGTTTTATTTGGTTTCATATGTAGGTAATGTCGCAGTGTCTGCTGCTTGTTATGTGACTTAGTGTCTACTGCAGACACATGCCCCAGACAACAAGACTACTAACATTAAACCTATTCTCTTAGGTGAAGGGATGTGTAACAGAGGATATGACTGCAATATACAAATCTTTAAAAAGTGACTTCAGCACAGGGAAGAACCTATCTAAGGTCTTTTAAGAGGATGTGCAGCCCCACAATGAAGTTGGATGAGTAGCGGTTCAATCGTAAACAGCATAAGGGGCTCTTTACTGTTAGAGCAATAAGGATGTGGAACTCCCTTTCACAATTGAGGGTGTCAGTAGGGAGGGTAGATATATTTTAAAAACCTTTAGATGTGTTTTTTAGTGAGCACAATATACAGGGATAAGGAAAATAGTAGTGACACACACACTCGGGTTAAATTTGTGAATGATAGTTTTCAATTGTTGGTATCTACCCACCACTTTTTTGTTATTATATAAAGGAAAAATGAACAAACTTAAAAAAAAAAATTGCTATAAAACTGCATATAAATAATCTTACTTCATAAATTTAGGACAAACTGTATTCTGCTACAGTTCTTTGGTTTAAAAAAAAACAAATATGTGTATATTATTATGTGAAAGTTCAAGAGCCTGCAAACTATAACTTCATCCAGATTTATCAGCCCTCATGTTCTAACTTTCTATCTTCTTTCTTGAGGCCCTAAAATGCCAGAACAGTACAAACACCCCCAAAATGATCCTCTTTTGGAAAATAGACAGTGCAAGCTGTTTAGTAAGAAGCATGATATGTTTTTTGAAGTTGTTATTTGCCACAATTTTTTTGCAAATGAAGGAATAAAAAAGGACTTTTTATTAATAAGGTACAAATAAATAGCATGGGCATAATTACATAGAGGGGCCTAAAATCCAAGAAGCACATTCAGGCTTTCAAAGGGCATATATTTTGTAACTGATTTCCTGACTACCTGTCACAATTATTGAGGCCCTAAAGTGCCAGTACAGGAGAAACTCACAAAATGAACCTCCAACAAATTCAATTAGAGGCAGGGCAAGTCTTTTGAAGATCCCATGTTTGCCACAAATTTTTGGAAGATAAAGAAAGAAAATAACAAAATAGAGGGGTCCAAAAATCAAGTAGCACCTTCAAGCTTGCAAGCCGCATACATTTTAGAGAGAAAACACCTCTAGGAATTTTTTAAAAAGGCATGGTGAGTCTTTTGAAGATTTCATTTTTTATATAAGTATTTGGAATATGCAGAAAGAAAATTAAAATGACATTTTTTACACAAAGTTTTTTATTTAATTAGATATTCTAACACACAGCATAGGCATACTTAGAATTTTACCTAAAACACATTCTGCTAGTGCTTCTGAGTTTGGAGATTTCCCACATTTGACACTTTGTGTATCACAAAAATCAATCAACATTGTATTCTAAACATACTGTAATGATTGCCTCTGTACAAGTGATCAGGGAATATAGTTGAGGGTAGCGTTAACTGTAGCAGTCCCCATACCTATAAGCCAAGCAAGCCTAGCCTACTGAACCAGGAATGGTATGTTTACTGCCCAAGAAGTACAGGAGGCTGAAGAGTGGTTGAACAAAACAGCTCCCAGGAGTGTAGTTGTCCACTGGAGATGATTGAGACTGGTGTCCTGCAGAAATATAGTCACTGGGATGTGCAGATAGGTCAGTTCAGGCAGAAGGCAGAGACATGGTCCATAAACAGATGATGGATCAGTCCAGATGGGAGCAGAAATGTGATCAATAAACAGGTCAGGTTCAGGGCTGGGAGAGGCAATACTGCACTGGTGTACCAGTTTTCAGGAACACTGTTCCTGGCTCTCTCACTCTCAAAAAGGAGCCGGAGTTGTACAAACCTTTATCTACAGTACAAATTCCAGAGAACAGGTGGTTCATTCCCTCAAACCTACCGAATTTGACCTTCCCCATTGGTTCCCATTGGTTCTAATGCATTTTATCATAACAGCAAAATTCAGCATAATTTGTAGGCTTTTCCCCCAAACTGTGGAAAAGTAAAATAGTGCTTTCATTTATTCATACTAGCTACCAATACAATCTTTCTTGGTAAATTTGAACGTGCATGATGTACCAGATGGGTTATTAACCACTTGCCTTCCTGAGTATTTACCCCCATTCCTGACCAGGCTAATGCAAAAAGCATTACAATGCTGCATTTCTTTAACTGACAATTGTGCGGTCTAGCAACACTGCACCCAAATGAAATTTACGTTTTTTTTTTTAAAAATTGAGCTTTCTTTCTATGGTATTTGATTGTGCATTTTTATTTTTTGCGCTATAAAAAAAAAAGACCGATAATTTTGAGAAGCACAAACACATGGCATACTGCTTTGTATAGCTGTGCTGTACACAGCCATGCAAAGCATTGTGCACGAGCTGACAGGGAGGAGAACTGTTTTCTTTACAAACAGTTCTCCCCGTCAGAGATTCTTGGCAATCACCAGGCGCCAGCGAGTAATCAGCGGGACCCGGTGATTAACAGCCACGACCACAAATGAAGGCGCGGGTAGGGTGCACGCCCCCTACCCGGAACTGCTAAATCACGTATATATACGTGATTTTGTGCACCTGTGCTGCCCTGTAGCAGTATTTATGCTACAGGGCAGTCGGGAAGCGGTTAAGGTGGCACTAAAATATTTTGTTATTCACCAAAAATAATACATTCACATCCAGTCCTTAATGGCCCTGTAATCTATTTTTTATTAAGTTGTCTCTTTCTGTGTTTTTCTGCTTCCTTGTAATGTTATCCATGAGATTTTGAACACCTCCGTTCTCCCTCACTTCCATTTGTTTGGAATGAGAAGTGCATGTTAGTTGCTGTTATGTGCACTTCTCTATAGAGCAGGCATCAGAAATTTTGGGGTCCCATACACAGCTTTAGGTCAGGCCACCCCAGGACTGACCACCAAAATTCCACAGAGTTGGCCCAGTGCAGCAGAGACATCTCAATCCAGTAAAGAAACATCCTCATATAGCAAAGAGACATCCCCATATATTCAGCAAATAGACTTCCCCATATAGCAAAGAGACAGCCCCAAGAAAGAGACAGTCACAGCCCAATCCAACAAAGGCAGTCACAGCCCACATCCAGAAACTTTGTTAGCAATTTACCAAAAATGTGGTGTCTAACAACTTGTCTCCAGTCCACAGTGAGCAGTCAGTCAGACAGGCTACAAGCAGCGCAGCTCTTCCACATGCCTGGGCTGCGACTGGCACCCAAACTAGCATGCAGTCTGCAGGGAGAGATGGAGTGCAGATGATATCACTCTGCCTTCCCCTCTCTCATGCTGCAGTTGGACTGAAGTGAGCTG
Organism: Staurois parvus; assembly: GCF_062004578.1. Classification (NCBI taxonomy): domain Eukaryota; kingdom Metazoa; phylum Chordata; class Amphibia; order Anura; family Ranidae; genus Staurois; species Staurois parvus. The sequence continues at coordinate 1,583,660 of NW_028317981.1, forward strand.
CATTGGCTCACTCTACAACTGCCCTGCTAAAGCAATAGTATACAGAGAGTGCTTCTCCCTCACTGTCTCTGGTGGAAATGTCTTTCCACCAAAAAAAAAAGCCCCGGCTGTTACTATACAGTAAGTTAACAACTCGTTGGTTGCGGCCTGGCCTCAGCTCATTGGGACTCCTGGGCCCCCTACGTATGGGCTGTCCTCCCCTGATGCTTCCCGATTGATCCCCTGCTTCTCTATGCACACTACAAATCCCACAGCCCATAGGCTGGCTATACAGTATACAATTTTCCTTTAGATTTACCAAACCATATAATATGAGGTCAAACCTAAACAGTTTACATTTGTATGCAATCAGGAAGGCCCTAGCACTACTTAGTTGAAGGTAAATCTGATGGAAATTGAATAAGAAATTTGAATAATGTATGGCCAGCCATAGTCCCTAGTTCATCTCAAGAGCTATGGTGACTACATTTCATATTTATACTAGTGTACTTTTTTTCTGTACACAAAGTTTGCACAGTATCCATTAATCATTTTAGATTTACATATGTACAGTAGCTACCTCAGAGATATTTGCTATATCAGCTGTTGTGTTAGGGCTCATGTACACTGCAGATGGTAAAGTGAAGTTTTTTTCAGCAGCCCCTGAACTCTCCTTTATGTTTTCCTATGTGTCCATGTACACATAGTCGTTTACAGGCAGTTGAGGTTATAGGCATTTTTTTGAAAGCACAACAATCATGTTCAGGAGTAGAGTTTACCGGCGTTCCAAATGCCTTTTTTCTTCATCAAAAATCCATGCACAGCGTTTTCCATGTATTCAAATGGGCCTAATACACCAGTTCAGTCAGTTCCAGGTTTCACGTGCAGGAAAAAATGGTAGAATGTGCTGCATTAGATCTCCACAGAACTGTACTGGAACACATCAAAACACAGCAAAAAAGCACAAGGAGTGTTGTGTGCACTCCAGAATGCATTCGGTGGCATTACAGGAATTACAGCAGTATGTAACTCCTCCCACAGTGCCAAGCATGTTTCACCAGCCACTTTTGCTACAGTTGCAACACCCTTCAGAAAGTAGTGCTCTCTCTGCTTCTGCTCTCTCTTTTTCTCACAAAATGTCTGAACTAGTTCATTATTTACTATTTTTCAGTGCATTCTGGGCATTTGGGATGGTCTCCTGAGGTTATCTTTTAAAAACACTTCTAAACGCAAACGCGCATTAAACGCGGCAAATGCGCATAATCGCAGTAGGTAAATGCTGCTAAACTGATGTTTTTAACTTATGTTTTCTAGCAGTCAGTTTCCAGCTTTCAGAAATTTTTTTCCAACGCCCTGTGTACATGAGCCCTAATTGTTTCAATTTTCAAAACATTTATCTCTTCCATTCCTAAACATTCTATTCCTACTGTTAAATAACCATATTTTTAGAATGAAATCTAGGGACATTCCAATGATGCCCACTTTTAAATCAAACTCAAAAAATCACATCCCTGTACTTAACGAGAAAGACAGTTGGTCACAGATGTTTGAAACATGAGGCTGACATTAAAAGTATAAAGATAGGAGAGGAATGATGAAGCACATGTAGATTGCTGCCATGAATTGTGGGTGTAGCCAAATTGTGGTAACAGTGGGAGGGGCTTAAAGGGGTAAGGTTAAAAAAACCTGTGCCTATGCTGCTGTGGGTCAGGAGTATGTAATGTACAGAGTGCATGGGTCACGATTAAGTAACGACTCCTAGATAACTGTCATAGTTGTTGTTCCACTAGGTGCCCACAACGATTTAAGGCTATCCGGGGCCACCTACTCTATGCTTTATTGAACCCCAGCTCAAAAAGGGGTTGGTCACTTTGAAAGACTTTGTATTTTTTCATGGTTGCAAGCTATGGATTCAATGATCTCTCTGTTAAATTTCCATGATCACATATTGCTAAGTAGGTCTAAATATGACAGAAGGTGGGGGAATGTTATATAAGAAGGACCAGTAGTGATAATAAAAAGTGTGAAGTAACAGGAACAAAACTTGCCCATATCACTGATTAGAATAGTCAATATAAGGAAATAGAAAAATATGTGTAAGAAGTATTGGCGTATATTACATAGGGATAGGGTAATCCTTATTATTTTGTCCAATCAATATAGTGCCACCAATCAATGTTTATCCAATATTAATGCTCAAATCTCTCAATTTCTGTACCTGTGAGATGGGGAAACAGCTCTCATTGTTTGAACACTGATTGTGTGGAAGTAAATTAATGTTTTGACTGACATTCTGCGGTTTAGCCACAAGATGTCACTGTTTTTCTAACACAGCCTTAGACTGCATAGATATTTGTATATTAATGAAGAGGTGGAGTTTTCACAGGAAGTTGGAGTGAACAGGAAGAGGAGACTGCAGCCATGTTTTGAACGGTGCTGAATGAAGGGACTGTGTGAGCTGAGAATCCGATGACATCCAGGTGTGGGAGCTTCCCTCGGTAACCAGAGCTGCGGCTAAGTGAAGTTGATCATGTCCAAGACCCTGATCGTGTTCAGAGAAAGGAAGATTGCTGCCAGTAATGTTGATGAGAGCAGAGGAACAACGCAGCATACACTGCAATATCGCAAGCTTGTTGGAGAGACATTTGTTCTGTTCAGATTCACTAGTGGATACAAAGCAGACCTGGGTCGGTAAGATCGTGCAAGCACCTCATTTCAGTGTTGGCGCCTATAGACTGAGTCCAGGCCTATAGTTAGTTAGTTAGGGTCTCTGTTTTGTGTCAGGCCACAAGTGTTGTGACCGATTATTGGAAGGACTCCACAACTTAAAGTGACATTTCACATTGGAGAGCTGATAAAATCCTACAAACACAAGCCAGACTGGCATTTTGCTCAGAAGGAATACTCAGGCACGTGCTACAGGACCAGTTATGGGAGGGGGAATACTGTAGATTTGTGTAAGATTGTAAGCTGTTGTGCTGCTAGCCCATACCATATATCCATACACTGATTCCTGTTCTCTTAGGGTAATAACGGGTAAGGTGTGGCAGCTTAATTGTGCCTGCCAGTAGGTAAATTACTACACTTTCTACCTTCATCCATCAGGAGGCGCCGTACTGTGCAGCACAAGGGTCTCAGCCTTTGGGCTGGGTGTATGTAAATTTATTGTATGTTCCCAGCATTTGTGGTTGTGTTTACTTGCCACATCTAAGTAAAATTCTGTTGTGACAAAAGCTGGTGTTGGGGTTGCTCTCCTCGTTCATGACTTCACTGTATCCTGGGGAGCCCACCCCGGTACACGGCTTTCATACCTTCACCAACACACCCGATGTGCTCTCACATCAACCTCAGATATATAACGTTTGGTCTAACAGCACTTGTGTCCCTTCAATTGGACTTTATAGGGATATCTCCTGGATTATGATTCACTCTTGTGGGCAAATTGAATCCTCTATGTACAACCTCCTCCTAACTCCACCGCTCAGCATGAAGAAACAAATTGGCAAAACATAGTGCTTTATCATTTAAAACACCTTTATTCCAAAACATAAAAGTCTAACAATGAGTCACTCACATTTCCCTGGTGCTCAGTTGCACCAGATACAGCCATAACAGTAATATGTCCGAAGCAATACTATCTGTGTTCTCGTGTTACCAATCCACCAGAAACCATGAGCACCATCAAGCCCCTCTCCTACACGTTACACCACAGGATCACATCCCCCTGAGGAAGCCATGTGACCCTGTGGCATAACATGTAGGGAGATGGCTTTCATTTGTACTTTGGAATTCTTTGAATTTGACATCATGCCACAAGACTTAAGTAACTCCCTTGCTGTTTTTTTCAGAGGCTGATGGAAAGCACTGTAGGAGAAATGCATCTGCTGGGGGTCTTTGTCTATGTAGATCAAAGACCTTTGCTTGCTTTTATCTGGCCCTTGGGGTACTATTTCATCCACTGACACCAACAATAGGGCATAATAACTGACACCAATGAAGGGGCACAATTCCTCCCAATGACACAAACAATGGAGCTCAATGACACTAAGGGTGGAACAAAACTCCTCCCACTGACACAAACAAGGTGGCATTGTTTTTTCTCACTGCCCTTGGGACCTTTTCTACTCCCAATGGCTACAGTCTGGCCCCTCCTAAAGTCTGAAGGACAGTAAACTGGCCCTTTGTTTAAAAGTTTGGAGACTTTTGATCTATTCTAGATGATATAAGTGTATTAAGATAGACTCTTGAAGAGCATGAAGAGAGACTTAGTAAAGTGCAGACAGACTTGCAATAAAGGAAAGAGGGACTAAAATTGTCACTCAACATGCAAAAATTCTTACAACCATCCATGATATTCACTGGACATGTGGTGTGAGCTAAACGAATAGCCACTGATCTGGGTGAAGTCAAAGCTGTCAAATATCTTAGAACAGTCCAAGTACTATCTCTGAAGTCTGTTCTTTCCTTGGATTCTGTAGAAACTACAAATAGTGTGTTGGAGAGGTGTCAAAAGTCTCCAGACCTCACAGTCAGGTACTGCAAAATGATACAAACATTGATAAGACAGATTAAGACATTCTTTTAAAAAAGCCAAATGCACCAATGAGGCTCTAAATTAAGCAAAGAGGATTGTTGGATTCCTGAGTGAGAACAGACTTTTGAAAAACTCGAGTGCTGCATCACCCATGAAACAGTGTTGGCATATGCTGACTCAGAAAAGTCATTCACCCTGTATGTAGATGCTAGCAGAGAAAGTTTAAAAATAATTCTTCTACCAGGAGCATTAAAGGAAGCTGAGATTAATGGCATTCACCAACTGATCCTTATCTCAGTAAACAACTACCCAGCACATGAACTAAAATTCCTTACTTTGAAGTGGGCTCTAATAGACAAACTGAATGACTACCTCTATGGAGCTGAATTTGAAGTCTAGACTGATAGCAGGATTTCTGCTTTATACAACCATAACTTCAGTCTGATATATCATCCAGGACATCCGAATAGAGATGTAGATTGCCTATTCTGAAGCACTCATGCCATGTCCACATGAGTGAGAAGAAATTCCTTGACCTGGATATAGGACTATGTTCCAATTTGCAGCCTGTTATTAATAAAAGGGATGCTGGGCCCTGAAGATACATTTGACAGAAAAGAGCTTACCCCAGGCATGCTGCGACATTGTTACTTTGCAAGCTTCTTTACTAGCTCTGAGTAAAGAAGAGACCAAGGAAAGACTGTCTCTATGTGTTGACTGTGGAGGCTCTGAAAACAAGTGGATGTTTTTCATGGAGATACTCATCCCTTGGCAAGGCTATTCATCAAAAAAGGGGACAGGCTACCGATGAGAAATGGATTAGGGTATAGAAAAGCATCTAATACTCATCACAGTCGAAATGGCAATAATCAATTCCTCAGAAGAAGCACCAACATGTAGTATTCCAGTCACTACACAATGAGCATATGCCCATTTGGGCTATGTCAGAACTTTAGATCTTTTTAGAGAAAGTCATTTCTAACTTAAGCTTGTTCAATTACGCTTTGACAATAAAACCTAGAAGCTGATCTGGTTAGTATGCTCCAGATTGTGCATGCTCATGTTTTAGTTAATCTTCCGCCACTGTTCAAAGTGGAACTTTAATCAGAAAATTCAGTCCTGCTAGATCACTTCATGCTGGCCTCTTTAGCAGGTATAGCTATGTAAAACATTACAAATAAGTGCTTATACTGTTTTAAATCCAGAAATACACTGTCTCACCCTGCTCTGCACATGTCCAGTTGCTGTCTATTTTTCAACAGTTTGCCAAAATTGTAGAGGCTGATCTGCTGACAGCCTAAATATTTACTGCTGCTCAGGGGTTCTGCACTTCATCAAAATGGCAGCCTCAGGCTACAAGCAACAGGAACAATTCTGGAGACAATTTACAGAGCACACTAATTTTAGCAGCATAATTATTAATGTGGAATGTATGTTCCTTCCTAAAAAAAACATTATTTTTTTATAAAGTAGATATGGATAAAATTCTGCTTTAACAGCTTGCCAGCAATGGATTTTAGACTATTTAGATGGCCACCACAATTTACTTCTATAGGCTACCTAAAGAAATAAAAGACACATGCTAGTCTGCAGAGTGTGTGACATCAGAGGGAGGAATGTAAGGGAGGCTGGGAAGAAATGGTTCATTAAGAGAAGCTTTTTGAAGAAGGTAGCTGAGTGAGACTTCAGGGAGAGATCCTGGTAACTTCTGTTGTTCCTCCGGTTTCTTATGTCTGCCTAAGAGGACTGAGGAGAGCTGACTGCTATACTGTAAATGTACATGGCCTCTGCAAAGAGGTTCCTTGTGCTATAGTCATTGTCTTTCATATTTCTAGGATTATATTACTGCAGCTACCTGTTAATTTCATGAGGAGGTAGACTGTATTGCATATTCAAGAAAAGACTGTTCATCTACATACAGACATTTTTCTTACTTTCAGCATGCAGCTGCCAATGAATATAGCTGCATATTGTTTACCATTGTCTGTTTCACTGTATTACTGGGTTTTAGGGGTGTCATGAGATTTAGGTATGAACTGTACCTGCATACTTATTGAAACAAAGACGATAAGACTGCACTACACACAAAATAACAAAAATGACTTCAAAATTTTAAAAACTTTGTCCATGAAATATTTTTTTTCTTTTTAATGTTTGTATTGTACTGTATGTCATTCATGTTTTCTGCTCACTCAACAAATCATTCTGAGATACAAGGGACCCTAGGGCATATGTAAACTTGTTTTGAGTATGCTTAGAAAAAATATCCAACTCAGATCATTTCTTACACTTCTAAGAACACTCAGCCAATGTTGTCTGCTGCCACACAACAATCTGGGAAACTGAGAAAAATGCATTAGGCACTTGGCTTTCATTATGAGACAACATATGCTTAGTACTTCACAGTACATATGTCTCCCTCTCTTTTCGCTCCTTACCAGCTCAATAATTTTTCTCATTATTTATTTTACTTGTTCACTAGATAAAAATATTGAACTGATAAGGAATAGGGCTCTGCTCCAAGTTGCAGGCCTGACAACATCCTCATCATATGACCTTCACATTCCCCACTGACCAGAGAAAGAGAGACCAGAGAACCATAACAAATATTTCCATACACATAGCACAAATAAAATATGAGAATGCAGCAATTTTATGTTCAGAAATGCCAATGTCCCTATTTTTCATTCATTGACATTGAATATGTGTTGATATTTCTGATAAAGTTTCATTTTATGAATCATAAATGAAATGTCATACTCTAATAGAATAGTTTTGGCATTTCGTTTATGACCCAAGCACTGTTATTTAAGACACCCATATAAATATAACTCTTTTTGTTAAATAGCATTTAAACAATCAATAACTAAAATAAATAATGAAATACATGAAAATATATACAATATAGGTATATATGCTGTATATCAACTGCTAAGTTGAACAGCTGTTAAAACTGCTGCTGCAAAATTTTTCTAGTTGTGGCCAAATCTGAAGCCAGTGTTTTAAGTTACAGCCTTTGTCATTGATACACAGACAGCTTTTACATGGACATGCTTTTACAACAACAACGCATTCATATGTCTGTAAGAATTCTCATTTAGCCAGTTCTTTACACTTGCATAAACTTGTCAAGCCAACCAGTGGAACTATCTAATGCAAGTAATTTGGGTGACTGTAAAGCTGCTTGATCTCTTCCACAAACATTGGAAAGTGCCACCCTTCCCCCAATATCCAACCTGCAGACTCATCAGGTAGAAAGGAGGAAAATTAGCAAACATTTGTGCCCTAAACTTCCCTCCCGTGAATGCCCCCCGGAGTGAAAAACATTTTGTCACTTCTATATTACCGCTTTCCCTCCACCCTATAGCAGAAGAACTGCTACAGGGTGGCAGGGCTGTGCAAAATCAGGTATATATATATACATGATTTGCATATCCAGGTAGGGGGTGCATGTGCGTGCCACCCTACTTGACCTGCCATTGGCGGCTACAGATGTTAATCACCGGGTCCCGGCTGGAGATTCTCTGCCAGCACCTGGTGATCCCTGAGTAACACTGACAGGGTAGAGACCTCATACATGCAGCTGTGTATTTTTCTCTTCACAGCACAGCAGAGAAATACACAGCAACATGTTTCCCTAGTAAAACACACACAGCACTTTATGTAAAACAGCACACAGTTAACCCTTTCCTGTCCAATGTCATTAGTACAATATCAGTGCTTTTTATTAGCACTGATTACTGTATTAGTGTTATTGGGATGTCAGTGTCAGTTAGTCAGTTCCCACCCAGTGTCAGAATGCCCACCGTAGTCCTGCTATAAATTGCTGATTGCCGCCATTACCAGTAAAAAAAAAAATAAAATAAAAAGTCCAGTATATATCCCGCCATTTTGTAGATGCCATATCTTTCACATAAACCAATTAACTTACATGTATTGGGATTTTTTTAGCAAAGGCATGTAGCAGAATACATTTTGGCCTAAATTTATGACGAAATTTGATTTTTAACATTTTTTTACTGGATATGTTTTATAGCAAAAAGTAAAAAGATATAGTTTTTTTTTTCAAAATTGTCGGTCTTTTTTTGTTTATAGCGCAAAAAAATAAAAATTGCAGAGGTGATCAAATACCACAGAAAGAAAGCTCTATTTTTGGGAAAAAAAGGACAAAAATTTCATTGCAAAAACTGTAGCTGCTGACTTTTAAAAAACAGACACTCACCTGTCCCTCGATTCTATGGGGTCCTCACACCAGCTGGATTCAGCGACTGTCCTGTGTCCCCCTGTATCTTCAGTGTGGGCACCCAGCTGTGACAGGTGGTGACTTCACAGCCTAGTGCCCACTGCACATGCGTGAGTAGCACAGCCCTTTGTGAATGGTCCCGTAGCCTTCTGGGATCTGTCACGTGTCCCAGAAGACTATGGGGAGGGAGGCGGGGAGGACAACTTCAGCTTCTGATCACCTAGGCAATCGTAGTGGAAGTGGGAGCGGGTGCCTGGCAAATTCCATTACCTCCTCCTCCCCCACTCCCCAAAGGTTCCAATCCTTAATGGGGAGCGGGGGACGAAGCCATAAAGCCTTTTGAGTGGAGCTCCGCTTTAACATATGTGGCAAAAAAAAAAGGATGCAAAAAACGGCTCTGGAAATGAAAGGGTTTATATTTATTTTTTTATATATATATATATATATATATATATATATATATATATATATATATATTCCGCTTTATCTGATCACCTGTCATTTTTTGTGATGAGAAGAGCTAAGAAATATTTTATTGGTAGTTTAATTTAATCTAGTTTTACAAGTGTATCTGAAAGTTTTCAGGGAAAATGCAATTTTGCAGGCTCTGCCTTTCTTAATTATGACAATCCAGTCATGCGGACATGACTTACACACTATTGTTGGAATCCACCCACCCCTTTTTTTACTCCTTCATACACATGCATGTACAACATATCAGTGACCATTTCAAAACAGGCTATGTATATACTTGCTGATGTGCTAGTTTAGAGGGGATACATGTGTATTACGAAATAGAAGTTCAACTATAGAACTTACACAATCAAGTTTGCTTTTGCTCCAAAGGTAGAAAGGGTCAGCAAGTTGCTTCAGAGAATTCTTAAGGTTCACTGCTATCAAAGCTCCTAGGACAGCCTGAAGACAAAGCAACACAGACTTACATGATACACAATACAAGGTGAAGAAAAATAATTGAGAATTAAACCAATGAATATGTAATTGAACTATTTCTCTACAGAACTTGGTAGAATGCTAATGTTGTCATTCCTTCATCTGCTATGTTTTTATCCTTACACTCACACATACAATTAAAAAAAAAAAACAGGTTGACTATAACATGAAAGGACAGTGGTGGAAAGAATAAATAAGAAAATCATGTATACCTTGGGCAAGGGTAGTAAATAGGTACCAAGGGACAGCATAGTTACCATGACCACCATCATGACAAAGAAACTGGACATCTGAGGAAAAAGAAACACGCGCATAAACATACATAAATTGAACCAATAGAATTTCACCACTAGGCTTAAAGCCCAACTATGGGCAAAATAACATCAGGTTTAAAGCCGTATATCATTCATCTGTCTCAAAAGCAACCCCCTGTCATGCGGGCTAACTTCTTATGTTCTGCAAATCAGCTTATTTAGATGCCGGGATTAGTACAACGTTCACTATACTTCCAGGCCACATGAATGTGAGCACTGCAGGTCTTACCTGAAGGAAAAGGAAAGCATCGCTGCTTCATCTGTTAGTACTGTATGTTGGGTCCAAAGGTGGGGCTAATATATATTTTATGTATAGTGTAGACATGTTATTGTGTATGTTTACATAGCAGTGTTCATATCCTATGCCTGCTCTCTACCAAAGTTTCCTTCCCATTGTATCACTCATCTCTTCCACCTCCCTTCTCCATTTTGTCATTCCTCTCCTCTGCCTCCCTTCTTTATAGTATGGTTCATGTCTTCTGCCTCACATCTCTATAGTATCACTCCTCTCCTTTTTCTTCCCACTTTAAAGCAATACTCATCCTCCCATCCCCTCTCCAGTGATGCTCACTGTCTCTCCAGTGACATAAAATGAATATTTAACCAAGACAAACATTTTTCTTGGCATCTGCCTAGCAGTGGTGTAGGCTAATGGCATTTGGGACATGAGGGCACACCTGCTTGACACCAGTCATTGAACATCTTTAGCTAAATTGCGTTCAAAAATATTTTATCATACAATATGGCATCCCTCTGTACCTGTTAACATGACCCTGTCCAATTATTCTGGTTAAATTAGCCATATAACATGGCTATAATGCTTACCCTGATAATTTGGCAATGTTTCTTTCAGGCACTAGGTTTAATTGTAAAAAATTGCATAAAATGTACTTTTGTAATACTGTGAAAATATTCAATCATTCTAGTATCTTACTCTCCAGTATGACCCATTAGATATGGTAAAAAAAAATCCTCTGCTTCTCAAATAGCTCTAAATGAGCCTTTTTTGTTATTTTGTTTTGTTATTTTTACACTTTCAGAAAAAGTGCATGTGATTTATCTTAACGATACAGTACAAGACACCGGTACCTTATTCATACACCATGAGTTATAGGTTCATACTTTCAGGTTATTGGATACTCCTGGGGTGCCTTCCCTATCCCACTCCATGAGTCCTCAGTTTTGTGCTAGTATCTATAAGTGATCAGTGTCTGCTTGCCAGACCAATCACCTACACAGATTTGTTATTTTTCTTTATTTTCTTAATGTGGTATATGTGCAGCCACTGCATGTAATGACTGGTAAGATGCAATATATTACATTTTTAGTTTTGGCTTTTATAACACTTTAAGAATTCTTCAGTCAACCTCACTATCTTCTAATACCTGCAGAGAAGCAGTGTATCTGGATCAGTGCAACCTTGGCAAAACTTTGGGAGGTGTACCTGGAATCCACATTGTGGGGACAATCTGTAATGTTGTTCTGGCACTGAATCCTGCATGGGGTGTTAAACTTATCACTTGGTGAAATGCATTGAGCTAGATACAGGGTGCTATACAGATTCAGAGCCATGGTCAATTGCTGTGGAACCCAATCCCTGAAGACCTGTTTAGGGATACCATGATGAGCAAAGCCTGGTCTTTATATATAGTCCAGTGTCGTAAATGGGAAAAGACTCTGACCATTACTGTGTAAACAGAGTTATGATTGAACTGTATTCACTTCACATTGTAAACTTTTCAACTTGGTGCTAAAACTAATCTATTTAGAATTCAGTCTCAGGTGGATGACTAGGTGTTACGTCACACTTCTGGTCACACACTTTACATCCAGTTCTACCCACTGCCCTCATAAAGTACTCAGGTGCTTCCTCCTTCCCTTTTGGTATGAGGGTTCACTGCAGTATGGTGTACACTTGGGTTACTGAATACTCCGACAGGACATGCTTGAATTATCTGTCAAGCTTTGCTCCATGAGTACCCTACAAGGAAAACCATCACTTCTAGCTATGGCGGAGACCAGGCAAAACAAAGACAACTCTAAACAGCAGGCAAACATCTACTCTTCTGAAGGCCTGCATAAAATTCAGCCTTCGAGTGAGGATGCATCCCTTGCACCAGAGCAGGAACCCATCTTAAAGTGTAACTAAAGTAATTTCTATTAATTTTGGATAGATTAAGAGAGGATGATAACCCCTGTCAGACTTTTTGCCATCTGTCTCATAGCCAAAACAGGAAGTGAGAGAAAATGCCCTTAAAGTGAGGGAAACCTGGGGTGTCAGCATGGTCACCAGAACTAGTGTCCCCCTTGGAAGATTTCTCCTCTATTATTGTTCAAGTGTCACCCAAAAATGTGGTATTTTTTTTAATTTTTACTTTCAATGATAAACAGGACAATTAGAGAGGGTGAATCTCCATAATGTGGGGGCACAGATATCAGTAAAAGCAGTTCCATCTCCACTCTATCCTAAACTGAAAAAAAAAAAATTCTTGCTCTATTTCAGGCAGTCAACAAGTGACCAACCTGACAAAAGCGTAACTTTCTACATCTACAGTTGCAAGAAAAAGTATGTGAACTGCTTGGGATTACGTGGAGTTTTGCATGAATTGGGCATAAAATGTGCTCTGAACGTCATCTAAGTCACAACTAGAGATGAGCGAAGTATTCAAAAATTCGATTCGACTGATTCGGCGAATTCGTGGAAAAATTTCGATTCGAGTCGAATATATTCGCTGCGAATTTAACTTATAAAAGGGTGTTTCTAGGCTTCAGAGAGCCTTTATATTAGTGCAGAACACTGTACCTTTAATTTAAATGCCCTTGGAGTCTGCTGGGGAAGAGAAATAATACTGACAGTCAGTATGACATGCAGATGAGTGCCGTCGATCTTAGAATCACCGCACACTTCACTCATTTGGGCAGTCACGGGGCCAAAACCAGAGTGTGGAGCCACAGTGTGGCGGTGGAGGCAGCAGCAATGGGAGGCCATACAGCACCCTATGACAAAAATGGAAACCACCAGCAGTGTGAGGAGACCTGAAAGTGGCACATGGCAGAGTGTGGCGATGGAGACAGCAGCAATGGGAGGCCGTACAGGGACCCATGACACACTCTGGACCTGGCAGCAGCATGAGGAGGCGGTACAGGGGCCCATGACAGATTACGGGCCTGGCAGCAGCATGAGGAGTAGGTACGGGGGCCCATGGCAGATTTCGGGCCTGGCAGCAGCAATGGGAGGCCGTACAGGGACCCATGACACACTCTGGACCTGGCAGCAGCATGAGGAGGCGGTACAGGGGCCCATGACAGATTACGGGCCTGGCAGCAGCATGAGGAGTCGGTACGGGGGCCCATGACACACTCTGGACCTGGCAGCAGCATGAGGAGGCGGTACAGGGGCGCATGACAGATTACGAGCCTGGCAGCAGCAACTTGGACAGGAGGACGTTCAGCTTCTGCACCGCCGGGTGCGTGCTCGCAAACTGTTGTCTCTTGGAAACGTATTCCAAGAAAGACTGCTGACGGAATCCGTGAAGAGGAGTAGCAGGAGAAGGAGCATCTGAACGAGCGGAATATGCCAACAAGCGACAACAGGGGCCCATGACAGATTACGGGCCTGGCAGCAGCATGAGGAGTCGGTACGGGGGCCCATGGCAGATTACGGGCCTGGCAGCAGCAATGGGAGGCCCGTAATCTGCCAGCACCCTATGACAAAAAATGGAACACACCAGCAGTGTGTGAGGAGACCTGAAAGTGGCACATGGCAGAGTGTGGCGATGGAGACAGCAGCAATGGGAGGCCGTACAGGGACCCATGAGAGACTCTGGACCTGGCAGCAGCATGAGGAGGCGGTACAGGGGCCCATGGCAGATTACGGGCCTGGCAGCAGCAATGGGAGGCCCGTAATCTGCCAGCACCCTATGACAAAAAATGGAACACAACAGCAGTGTGAGGAGACCTGAAAGTGGCACATGGCATGAGACACTGTGGACCTGGCAGCAGCATGAGGAGGCGGTACAGGGGCCCATGGCAGATTAGGGGCCTGGCAGCAGCTATGGGAGGCCCGTAATCTGCCAGCACCCTATGACAAAAAATTGAACACACCAGCAGTGTGTGAGGAGACCTGAAAGTGGCACATGGCAGAGTGTGGCGATGGAGACAGCAGCAATGGGAGGCCGTACAGGGACCCATGACACACTCTGGACCTGGCAGCAGCATGAGGAGGCGGTACAGGGGCCCATGGCAGATTACGGGCCTGGCAGCAGCAATGGGAGGCCCGTAATCTGCCAGCACCCTATGACAAAAAATGGAACACACCAGCAGTGTGAGGAGACCTGAAAGTGGCACATGTTTGGGGCATGATTCATGGCGGATTTAATCAGTTGTGTCAGGAACTGGTGGTTTGAAATCCAGACTAATCCACACCTGATTCATTTTCACAAACGTGAGTCTCTCCACACTTTGGGTGGACAGTCGTGTCCTCCGCGGAGTTACAATACCTCCTGCCGCACTAAACACGCGCTCCGATGCCACGCTACTGGCCGGGCATGACAGCCTTTCAAGGGCAAATTCAGATAGTTGGGGCCAAAGGTCAAGTTTCATTGCCCAGTAGTCAAGGGGATTGTCTACCTCGGTTGGCAGGGTGCTGTCCAAGTAGGCCTAAGCCTGTTGTTTGAGGTCCTGCTCCAGGTCCACCTGATGCTGCTGCTGCTGCGGCTGGTTAGTAGTTTCCTCACTGCGCTGGTGAAGAAAGCTACTCATCATTGACTGCAGACTGAGGCAGCCGCTGCTGGTGGAGCTGCCACTGCTCCTACCACCCCACCCCTCCCCTGCTGCCATGGCAGCGGAACGCGAGCGCACAGGGCCCACAGTGTCTGAGGATGGACGTTGGCGCAGAAAGGCAGAGACCAGCTGACTACATAGGTGGTTTTTATAGTACGTTATTTTGGCCTCCCTCTCAGCAGGTGTGAAAAAGGCCACCATTTTTGAACGGTAGCGAGGGTCCAACAAGGTGGACAGCCAAAAGTCATCCCTCTGTCTGATGGTTATTATTCGGCTGTCGCTACGCAAGCAAGCGAGCATGCTATGGGCCATTTGTGCCAAGGAATGCGAGGGACTCCCTGCCTCCATCTCCACAGCATACTGCCACGGTGCGTCTGGGTCCTCTGTCTCCTCCTCCTCTACCAGATGCTCCTGCTCCTCCACTCCTGTCCGCTGAGTGGAAAAACCACCCATTTCACTCAATAATTCCTGAGCACCAATGTCCTCCTCTACCTCCTCCTCTTCTTCCTGTCCTGCCCCCACAGGGGTCATGTGGCGTTGAGATCTGTGCGCCACGTCTACCGCACCCTGACCAGCCATTGTTAACAGCATTTGTTCCAGGACGTGCAACAGAGGAATGACGTCGTTCATCCCATAGTCCTGCCGACTCACGAATAGCGTGGCCTCCTCAAAGGGCCTGAGCAAGCGCAGGTGTCAAGCATGAGCTGCCAATGGCTGACATCTAAGTTACACAGGGAGTACCTTTATCCGCTTGTAACATCAGGAAATCTGTGATGGCCTTTCGCTGTTCGTAAAGTCGGTCTAACATATGTAGGGTTGAATTCCACGTTGTTGCAATGTCACAGCATGAGGAGTCGGTACGGGGGCCCATGGCAGATTACGGGCCTGGCAGCAGCAATGGGAGGCCCATAATCTGCCAGCACCCTATGACAAAAAATGTAACACACCAGCAGTGTGAGGAGACCTGAAAGTGGCACATGGCATGAGAGACTGTGGACCTGGCAGCAGCATGAGGAGGCGGTACAGGGGCCCATGGCAGATTAGGGGCCTGGCAGCAGCTATGGGAGGCCCGTAATCTGCCAGCACCCTATGTCAAAAAATTGAACACACCAGCAGTGTGAGGAGACCTGAAAGTGGCACATGGCATGAGACACTGTGGACCTGGCAGCAGCATGAGGAGGCGGTACAGGGGCCCATGGCAGATTAGGGCCTGGCAGCAGCTATGGGAGGCCCATAATCTGCCAGCACCCTATGACAAAAAATTTAACACACCAGCAGTGTGAGGAGACCTGAAAGTGGCACATGGCAGAGTGTGGCGATGGAGACAGCAGCAATGGGAGGCCGTACAGGGACCCATGAGAGACTCTGGACTTGGCAGCAGCATGAGGAGGCGGTATAGGGGCCCATGGCAGATTAGGGGCCTGGCAGCAGCTATAGGAGGCCCGTAATCTGCCAGCACCCTATGACAAAAAATGGAACACACCAGCAGTGTGAGGAGACCTAAAAGTGGCACATGGCATGAGAGACTGTGGACCTGGCAGCAGCATGAGGAGGCGGTACAGGGGCCCATGGCAGATTAGGGGCCTGGCAGCAGCTATGGGAGGCCCGTAATCTGCCAGCACCCTATGTCAAAAAATTTAACACACCAGCAGTGTGTGAGGAGACCTGAAAGTGGCACATGGCAGAGTGTGGCGATGGAGAAGGCAGCAATGGGAGGCCGTACAGGGACCCATGAGAGACTCTGGACCTGGCAGCAGCATGAGGAGGCGGTACAGGGGCCCATGGCAGATTAGGGGCCTGGCAGCAGCTATGGGAGGCCCGTAATCTGCCAGCACCCTATGACAAAAAATGGAACACACCAGCAGTGTGAGGAGACCTGAAAGTGGCACATGGCATGAGACACTGTGGACCTGGCAGCAGCATGAGGAGGCGGTACAGGGGCCCATGGCAGATTAGGGGCCTGGCAGCAGCTATGGGAGGCCCGTAATCTGCCAAAACCCTATGACAAAAAATGTAACACACCAGCAGTGTGAGGAGACCTGAAAGTGGCACATGGCAGAGTGTGGCGATGGAGACAGCAGCAATGGGAGGCCGTACAGGGACCCATGAGAGACTCTGGACCTGGCAGCAGCATGAGGAGGCGGTATAGGGGCCCATGGCAGCAGCTATGGGAGGCCCGTAATCTGCCAGCACCCTATGACAAGAAATGGAACACACCAGCAGTGTGAGGAGACCTGAAAGTGGCACATGGCAGAGTGTGGCGATAGAGACAGCAGCAATGGGAGTCCGTACAGGGACCCATGAGAGACTCTGGACCTGGCAGCAGCATGAGGAGGCGGTATAGGGGCCCATGGCAGATTAGGGGCCTGGCAGCAGCTATGGGAGGCCCGTAATCTGCCAGCACCTTATGACAAAAAATGTAACACACCAGCAGTGTGAGGAGACCTGAAAGTGGCACATGGCAGAGTGTGGCGATGGAGACAGCAGCAATGGGAGGCCGTACAGGGACCCATGAGAGACTCTGGACTTGGCAGCAGCATGAGGAGGCGGTATAGGGGCCCATGGCAGATTAGGGGCCTGGCAGCAGCTATGGGAGGCCCGTAATCTGCCAGCACCCTATGACAAAAAATGTAACACACCAGCAGTGTGAGGAGACCTGAAAGTGGCACATGGCAGAGTGTGGCGATGGAGACAGCAGCAATGGGAGGCCGTACAGGGACCCATGAGAGACTCTGGACTTGGCAGCAGCATGAGGAGGCGGTATAGGGGCCCATGGCAGATTAGGGGCCTGGCAGCAGCTATAGGAGGCCCGTAATCTGCCAGCACCCTATGACAAAAAATGGAACACACCAGCAGTGTGAGGAGACCTGAAAGTGGCACATGGCATGAGAGACTGTGGACCTGGCAGCAGCATGAGGAGGCGGTACAGGGGCCCATGGCAGATTAGGGGCCTATGGCAGATTAGGGGCCTGGCAGCAGCTATGGGAGGCCCGTAATCTGCCAGCACCCTATGACAAAAAATTGAACACACCAGCAGTGTGAGGAGACCTGAAAGTGGCACATGGCATGAGACACTGTGGACCTGGCAGCAGCATGAGGAGGCGGTACAGGGGCCCATGGCAGATTAGGGGCCTGGCAGCAGCTATGGGAGGCCCGTAATCTGCCAGCACCCTATGACAAAAAATGGAACACACCAGCAGTGTGAGGAGACCTGAAAGTGGCACATGGCAGAGTGTGGCGATGGAGACAGCAGCAATGGGAGGCCGTACAGGGACCCATGAGACACTGTGGACCTGGCAGCAGCATGAGGAGGCGGTACAGGGGCCCATGGCAGATTAGGGGCCTGGCAGCAGCTATGGGAGGCCCGTATTCTGCCAGCACCCTATGACAAAAAATGGAACACACCAGCAGTGTGAGGAGACCTGAAAGTGGCACATGGCATGAGACACTGTGGACCTGGCAGCAGCATGAGGAGGCGGTACAGGGGCCCATGGCAGATTAGGGGCCTGGCAGCAGCTATGGGAGGCCCGTAATCTGCCAGCACCCTATGACAAAAAATGGAACACACCAGCAGTGTGTAAGGAGACCTGAAAGTGGCACATGGCAGAGTGTGGCGATGGAGACAACCCACCGACTGTTTTGCTCGCTGCCAAGCTGCCACCCTCTTCTCCTGATGATGCGGAAGCAATAGCCTGATGACGACGAGGCTGCCAAGTGCGATCAGCCTCATCATCATCAATTAGGGTCTCCGCGTCACTACTAGCCCCCTTGGCTGCGTGTGGGTCAGGAGACAGACCTGTCTCTAGACCGGCTACCGAGCCACTCTCCTCGCCACTCTCCTCGCCACTACTTCTTCGCCTGGCTGCTGAAGAGGCGGATGTCTCCCCCCGTTCCTGACCGCCCTCTGTTAGCTCTTCCTCACTGTACTGGATGACACCGGGAGCACTGGCCTCTGGCTGCGAATAGTGCTGCCTCGACCCCTTCCTCTGCTGCCACATCTGCTCGCTCCTAAAACATTGCCTCCTCTGCCACTCCTCTGCATGTTGTCTGACATACTCTTTCATTAAACGATTCTGTGTCCCTGAGTAACAATTCTGTGTCTGTCCCTGAGTAACAATTCTGTGTCCCTGAGTAACGTTTCTGTGGCCCTAAGTAACAGTTCTGTGGCCCTCAGTAACAATTCTGGGTCCCTCAGTAACAATTCTGTGTCCCTCAGTAACAATTCTGTGTCCCTCAGTAACAATTCTGTGTCTGTCCCTGAGTAACAATTGTGTCTGTCCCTGAGTAACAATTCTGTGTCCCTGAGTAATGTTTCTGTGGCCCTAAGTAACAGTTCTGTGGCCCTCAGTAACAATTCTTTGTCCCTCAGTAACAATTCTGTGTCCCTCAGTAACAATTCTGTGTCTGTCCCTGAGTAACAATTCTGTGTCCCTCAGTAACAATTCTGTGTCCCTCAGTAACAATTCTGTGTCCCTCAGTAACAATTCTGTGTCTGTCCCTCAGTAACAATTCTGTGTCTGTCCCTGAGTAACAATTCTGTGTCTGTCCCTGAGTAACAATTCTGTGTCCCTGAGTAACGTTTCTGTGGCCCTAAGTAACAGTTCTGTGGCCCTCAGTAACAATTCTGTGTCCCTCAGTAACAATTCTGTGTCTGTCCCTGAGTAAAAATTCTGTGTCTGTCCCTGAGTAACAATTCTGTGTCCCTCAGTAACAATTCTGTGTCCCTCAGTAACAATTCTGTGTCTGTCCCTGAGTAACAATTCTGTGTCCCTAAGTAACGTTTCTGTGTCCCTAAGTAATGTTTCTGTGTCCCTAAGTAACGATTCTGTGGCCCTAAGTAACGATTCTTTTGCCCTAAGTAACGTTTCTGTAGCCCTAAGTAACGTTTCTGTGGCCCTAAGTAACGTTTCTGTAACCCTAAGTAACATTTCTGTGGCCCTAAGTAACGTTTCTGTGGCCCTAAGTAACGTTTCTGTGGCCCTAAATAACGGTTCTGTGTCCCTCAGTAACAATTCTGTATCCCTCAGTAACAATTCTGTGTCTGTCCCTAAGTAACAATTCTGTGGCCCTAAGTAACGTTTCTGTGGCCCTAAGTAACGGTTCTGTGGCCCTCAGTAACAATTCTGTGTCCCTCAATAACAATTCTGTGTCTGTCCCTAAGTAACAATTCTGTGGCCCTAAGTAACGTTTCTGTGGCCCTAAGTAACGATTCTGTGGCCCTAAGTAACGATTCTGTGGCCCTCAGTAACAAATCTGTGTCCCTCAGTAACAATTCTGTGTCTGTCCCTAAGTAACAATTCTGTGGCCCTAAGTAACGTTTCTGTGGCCCTAAGTAACGATTCTGTGGCCCTAAGTAACGATTCTGTGGCCCTCAGTAACAAATCTGTGTCCCTCAGTAACAATTCTGTGTCTGTCCCTAAGTAACAATTCTGTGGCCCTAAGTAACCTTTCTGTGGCCCTAAGTAACGATTCTGTGGCCCTCAGTAACAATTCTGTATCCCTCAGTAACAATTCTGTCTGTCCCTGAGTAACAATTCTGTGTCCCTAAGTAACGATTCTGTGGCCCTAACTAACGATTCTGTGGCCCTACGTAACGTTTCTGTGGCCCTAAGTAACGTTTCTGTGGCCCTAAGTAACGGTTCAGTGTTCCTCAGTAACAATTCTGTATCCCTCAGTATCAATTCTGTGTCTGTCCCTGAGTAACAATTCTGTGGTCCTAAGTAACGTTTCTGTGGCCCTAAGTAACGATTCTGTGGCCCTCAGTAACAATTCTGTATCCCTCAGTAACAATTCTGTCTGTCCCTGAGTAACAATTCTGTGTCCCTAAGTAACGTTTCTGTGGCCCTAACTAACGATTCTGTGGCCCTAAGTAACGTTTCTGTGGCCCTAAGTAACGTTTCTGTGGCCCTCAGTAACAAATCTGTGTCTTTCAGTAACAATTCTGTGTCTGTCCCTAAGTAACAATTCTGTGGCCCTAAGTAACGTTTCTGTGGCCCTAAGTAACGGTTCTGTGGCCCTCAGTAACAATTCTGTGTCCCTCAATAACAATTCTGTGTCTGTCCCTAAGTAACAATTCTGTGGCCCTAAGTAACGTTTCTGTGGCCCTAAGTAACGTTTCTGTGGCCCTAAGTAACGATTCTGTGGCCCTCAGTAACAAATCTGTGTCCCTCAGTAACAATTCTGTGTCTGTCCCTAAGTAACAATTCTGTGGCCCTAAGTAACCTTTCTGTGGCCCTAAGTAACGATTCTGTGGCCCTCAGTAACAATTCTGTATCCCTCAGTAACAATTCTGTCTGTCCCTGAGTAACGTTTCTGTGTCCCTAAGTAACGTTTCTGTGGCCCTAACTAACGATTCTGTGGCCCTAAGTAACGTTTCTGTGGCCCTAAGTAACGTTTCTGTGGCCCTAAGTAACGATTCTGTGGCCCTAACTAACGTTTCTGTGTCCCTAAGTAACGTTTCTCTGTCCCTAACTCTCTCCCTGAATACAGCCAGGTCTGCCTCTGTTGAATGACTGGAGGCAAATGGAGAATTCTAAAATGGCCGCCATTTATAGCTCTACCATTACACTGTGCTGGCTGGCTGGCTGCTGATTGGCTAATGCGATCACATGTCATGAATGAATGCATTATGGGTCAGCGCGCCTTGTCTGCGCGCCTTCCCAGACATCCCCGCTCCGTCGCCGCACATGTCGCCGCCATTTTAGGAAAATTTTGATTCGCGCATCCGAAGTCTGCTTATTTTCGGATTCGACGCGAATCGAAATTTTCCTAATATTCGAAACGAATTCCACTTCGCCTACTTCGATTCGCTCATCTCTAGTCACAACAATAGAAGAACACAGTCTGCTGAACATAATACTACACAAACATTAGATGTTGCCATGGTTTAATTGCACATAACATGTAAACATTCACAGTGCAGGGAGGAAAAAGTATGTGAGGCCCTAGCTTAATGACTTCTCCCTGAGCTAATTGGAGCCAGGAGTGAGCCAACCTTGACTCCAATCAGTGTGATGATATTGGATGTGTTGCTGACCGCTGTCCTGACCTTAAAAAAACACACACCTGTTTTGGGTTTACTGCTTTCAAGAAGCACTGTCTGATGTGAACCATGCCTCACAGAAAAGAGCTCTCAGAAGCCCTAGGATCAAGAATTGTTGACTTGCATGAAGCTGGAAAGGGTTACAAAAGTATCTCCAAAAGCCTTGATGTTCATGTGTCCATGGTAAGACAGACTGTCTACAAATGGAGAAAGTTTAGCACTGTTGCTACTCTCCCTAGGCGTGGTCATCCTGTAAAAATGACTGCAAGAGCACAGCGCAGAATGCTGCATGAGGTAAAGAAGAATCCCAGAGTGTCAGCTAAAGACCTACAGAAATCTCTGGCACATGCTAACATTTTTGTTGACACATCTACAATAAGGAAAACATTAAACAAGAATGGAGTACATGGGAGGACACCACGGAGGAAGCCATTGCTGTCCAAAAAGAATATTGCAGCCCATTTGAAGTTTGCAAAAGAGCACCTGGATGTTCCACAGCACTACTGGCAAAATATACTGTGGACAGGTGAAACCAAGATTGAGTTGTTTGGGAAGAACACACAACACTATGTGTGGAGAAAAAAAGGCACAGCACACCAACATCAAAACCTCATCCCCACTGTAAAACATGGCGGAGGGAGCATCATGGTTTGGGGCTGCCTCAGGGCCTGGACGGATTGTCATTGATGGGAAAATGAATTCCAGAGTTTTTCAAGACATTTTGTAGGAAAACATACGACCATCTGTTCGCCAACTGAAGCTCCGCAGAGGATGGGTGATGCAACAGGACAATTACCCAAAGCATACAAGTAATTCAACAAAACAATGGCTGCAACAGCACAGAATACGCCTTCTTGAGTGGCTCAGTCAGAGTCCTGACCTCAACCCGATTGAAATGTCGTGGCATAACCTTAAGAGAGCGATTCACACCAGACATCCCAAGAATATTGCTACACTGAAACAGTTTTGTGAAGAGGAGTGGTCCAAAATTACTCGTTGTGCAGGTCTGATCTGCAACTACAGGAAACGTTTGGTTGAGGTTATTGCTGCCAAAGGAGGGTCAACCAGTTATTAAGTCCAAAGGTTCACATACTTTTTCCTCCCTGCACTGTGAATGTTTACATGTTATGTGCAATTAAACCATGGCAACATCTAATGTTTGTGTAGTATTATGTTCAGCAGACTGTGTTCTTCTATTGTTGTGACTTAGATGACGTTCAGAGCACATTTTATGCCCAATTCATGCAAAACTCCACGTAATCCCAAGGGGATCACATACTTTTTCTTGCAACTGTATGTCACAATTCCTCATACAGATTATGGCCTTAATTCAGCCATCTGTATCCAGAGCTCAGAATTGCCCTGCCCTGCCCTCCCACTCCCATTTCTCAAGCGAAGCGAGACCCTGATATACCGTTCCTGGTTTATGCTGAATCAGCAGCTAATTAAGCAAATGAAGCGGATGTTGAGACAGTGCTGGAGGAAGCTGCATAAGATTTCACCCCCCAGACTGTCACTATATTGAAGAAGGAGCTTCTGATGACAGATAAATTGAGAAGTTCTTTTTAACCCTGCAACCAGCTCTTGTTGCTATTTCTGTATGTCTAACTAACATAACCCTGTATATCAGGATTGTACAGTCGCAGAGCATTCACAACAGCTTCCTTCTGCTCTTTTTGTGTAGACGCCCTGGAACACATCATGAGACAAATATCCAGAATGGCTCTAATCATTCCTTTTATGTACAGAATCCTCTGGCTAAAGGTTTGGACAGCAGACGTTGCCTTACACATATAGTTGTGTTCAAAATAATAGCAGTCAGACATCACTAACCTGATCAATCACTGTTTTTGGTAGAAATTATATTTCTACATGGCAAATAATTTACTAGCAGGTGTAGTAGAGTAATAGAAATCCAACAGACCCAACAGTCATGACATGAATGCTGCTGATTCTGTGTAATTGAATCACTAATTGAAAGGGGCATGTTCAAAATAATAGCAGTGTGGAGTTCTATTAGTGAGGTCATTCATTCTTTAAAAAACAGGTGGCAATTATTGCCCTTATTTAAGGAAGGAAGGCAGAAAATGTGGTACATGCTGGTTACAGTGCATTTCTCTGTGAAATTCTGAGGAAAATGGGTTGTTCCAGACATTGTTCAGAAGAACAGCTTACCTTGATTAAAAAGTTGATTGGAGAGGGGAAAACATATAAAGAAGTGCAGAAAATGATAGGCTGCTCAGTTAAAATGATCGCAAGTGCTTTAAAGTGGCAACCAAAACCTGAAAGACATGGAAGAAAGCGAAAAACTACCATTTGAATGGATAGAAGAATAGCCAAAATGGCAAGGACTCAGCCAACAATCAGCTCCAGGAAGATCAAAGGTCTAAAGTTACCTGTCAGTACTGTTACAATTAGAAGACGCCTATGTGAAGCCAAGCTATCTGCAAGAAGCCCCCGCAAAGTCCCACTGTTGAAAAAAAGACGTGCTGAAGAGGTTACAATTGCCAAAGAGCACATTGACTGGCCTAAAGAGAAATGGTGCAACGTTTTGTGGACTGATGAAAGTAAGATTGTTCTTTTTGGGTCTAGTGGCCGGAGACAGTTTGTCAGACGATCCCCAAACACTGAATTCAAGCCACAGTACACTGTGAAGACAGTGAAGCATGGTTGTGCAAGCATCATGATATGGGGATGTTTCTCATACTACGGTGTTGGGCCTATTTATCGCATACCAGGGATCATGGATCAGTTTGAATACATCAGAATACTTGAAGAGGTCATGCTGCCTTATGCTGAAGAGGAAATGCCTTTGAAATGGGTGTTCCAACAAGACAATGACCCCAAACACACCAGTAAACGTGCAACATCTTAGTTCCAGACCAACAAGATTGACGTTATGGAGGGGCCAGCCCAATCCCCGGATCTTAATCCAATAGAAAACTTGTGGGGTGACATCAAAAATGCAGTTTCTGAGGCAAAACCAAGAAATAGAGAAGAACTGTGGAATGTAGTCCGATCATCCTGTGCTGGAATACCTGTTCACAGGTGCCAGAAGTTGGTTGACTCCATGCAACACAGATGTACAGCAGTTCTCAGAAACAGTGGTTATACCACTAAATATTAATTAAGTGATTCAAAGGAAAGCAAAATCTTCAAACATTTTTCAGTTTATATAGTGAATGCTTGAGTTTGTAAAGAAGAATACAAACATTGCTATTTTTTTTGATCAGTCTAATGTTCACTTTTCTTCAATTTTTCTTTAGAGGAACAACACAAATTTGATATATTTTTCTTCATGTTTTGATTTGGAATAGAATGTGTAGTGTTCCCAATGCATGTGTGTGTATGGAAATAAAGCTATTAGAATTTTAGCTTTATTCACTTTTTTCAACACACTGCTATTATTTTGAACACAACTGTATGCCTTTTCAAGGAAGATGTTTAGTGAGGCACTTGACCAATTCATAAAAGAGGTCACAGGTGGGAAAGTTTTGCTTTCTCAGAGAAAGGTCCCAAAACCCCTTTCATCAGTTTAGCTTCTCTAAAGTTTTGTAGAATGCTTAGCTCAAAAAGACCATCAAGCCCTTCCCAAAACCCTTTTCACAATGAGGAAGCACCTAACCCCCCAAGATTTTCACTCCTAAGTCTGCAAGTTTGCATTATTCTGGGTCACGGATGTCCCAGACCTAGCAGTTCAATCAGAATTTCAAAAGGATACCAAATAGAGACCCTGAACCACCTCTTGTCCCAGGGAATCATTTACCAGTACCACCACAAGTCAGGTTCAAGGTATTTTACTCAAAATTGTTCACAGTACCAATGCCCAAAAGAGGTATCCATCTTATCCTGGACTTAAGATCCCTCAACAAATTCCTTAACACCTAAACATTTCTAATGGAATCTTCAAGGTCAATAATTGACTCACTGAGGCATCTATAGATAGCCAAGATGCTGAAATGCATGTTCCCATTTACCCACCTCATCAGCCATTTCTACAATTTGCAATGGCAGATGACCACTTAAACTTTGTAGCATTGCCCTTCTGCCTTTCTCTACTCCCAGAGTGTTCACAAAGATCTCAGCACCCTTGGTTGTCCTTTTCAAAACTAAGGGCATCCAGGTGACAGGCTATCTAGACAACCTTCAACCTAAGGGGAGTCATATCCCTTACAACTCTCCACAAATGTCCAAAATACAATTTAACTGCTTCAGTCCTTTAGCTGTGTGATCAGCTGAAAAAAAATCTGCTCTTCAGCCTTCAATGTGCCTAGATTATCTTTGTTTTGTCCTGGATATATCCCAAGCAAGGGTCTTTCATCCAGTAAAGAAAGTTCCTTTGCCTAAGAGCTCATTTTCATTAACTTAGATCCAAAAGAAATACCACACTGGCCAGGGCAGTCACGGTTTTTGAACAGAAGTCCCAACAAGAGCTCATCCCAGGCTGCATCCTGGAAATCAAAGCTACTCATATTCACAGGGAGTTTCTGTCATTTACATTGATCTTGGCCAGCCCCACAATTGGAACTGAACTGTCGGGGCTTTTTTCACATTGTACCTGCCAGTGGCAGCACTGTTGCACACAGACAATCATGATGTGTCACATCGCGGAGCACATTTGACAGTGAGATGTGCTGTCTGCCGGCTGGGGTGTCCACATGAAGACACAGAATCCGGACTAGGCATCCCCTAGGTAGAGCCTGCCTGTGAGGTTTTGTCCTGCAGTGTGAGTGGGCTGGAGGGGGTGCGCCCGACTTCGGAGATGGTTGCGCCCGGCCTGCCTTCTTCTGGTGTGCACATGTCAGCTGCAGTGAGAGAACAACAGGGAGGGAAATTCTGTGGTGGTGGGATCTGGATTTTCCGAGGACTGCAGATTAGCCCAATCATATCAACTGCTATATAAAAACTGCAAATGCCAGTATCTCCTTTTTTTCCCTGCAGGACAGTGTCCTGATTGTGAGAAATTGGGTTTAAAACTACATTGCCCTTTTTTTCACAGTCAGGACAGTGCTATATTAAAAGTATTTTTGGATAGAAGACTTTTAGATAGAAGTATATTACTCTATCCTGTATAGTGTCATCTACATCCTGTACAGAGTCATCTGCATCCGTACACAAAGTAATCTTCATCCTGTACACGCAGTCATCTCCATCCTGTACACACAGTCATCTCCATCCAATACACACAGTCATCTCCATTATGCACACACTGTCCTCTCCATCCAGTCATCTCCATCCTGCACACACAGTCATCTCCAACCAGTATACACAGTCATCTCCAGTCATCTCCATCCTGTACACACTTTCATCTCCATTCAGTCATCTCCATCCAGCACACACAGTCATCTCCATCCTGATCACACAGTCATCTCCATTCAGTACACACAGTCATCTCCATCCTGTATGCAGAGTATTTTCCATCCAGTACACAGACATCAACATCCTGTACACACTGTCTCCAACCAGTACACACAGTCATCCCCATCCAGTCGTCTCCATCCAGTACACACTGTCATTTCTATCCTGTACACATTTTCATTCCCATCCAGTATACAGTGTCATCTTCATCCTTTACACAGTGTCATCTCCATCCTGTAAACACACTCATCTCCATCCTGTACATATAGTCACCTCCATCCAGTACACACAGTCATCTCCATCCAGTCGTCTCCATCCAGTACACACTGTCATTTCTATCCTGTACACATTTTCATTCCCATCCTGTATACAGTGTCATCTTCATCCTGTACACAGTGTCATCTCCATCCTGTAAACACACTCATCTCCATCCTGTAAACACACTCATCTCCATCCTGTACATATAGTCACCTCCATCCAGTACACACAGTCATCTCCATCCAGCCATCCAGTGTGAATCCAGCATTACAGATTATTTTATGTTGCTGCCATTTTTGCTATATACTGTGAATGTATGTTCAAATTATCTTCTGTTAATATCAATATTCATAAGGATTATTAAGATCAAGTCCATATGTAATGCACTGCATAAATTGTAGGTGATATATATATATATATATATATATATATACAGTGGGGATTGAAAGTTTGGGCACCCCAGCTAAACATTTGTATTAATGTGCATAAAGAAGCCAAGGAAAGATGGAAAAATCTCCAAAAGGCATCAAATTACAGATTAGACATTCTTGTAATATGTCAACAAAAGTTAGATTTTATTTCCATCATTTACACTTTCAAAATAACAGAAAACAAAAAAATGGCGTCTGCAAAAGTTTGGGCACCCTGCAGAGTTAATATCTTGTACTGCCCCTTTGGCAAGTATCACAGCTTGTAAACGCTTTTTGTAGCCAGCCAAGAGTCTTTCAATTCTTGTTTGAGGTATCTTTGCCCATTCTTCCTTACAAAAGTCTTCCAGTTCTTTGAGATTTCTGGGCTTTCTGTCACGCACTGCTCTTTTAAGGTCTATCCATAGATTTTCAATTATGTTGAGGTCAGGAGATTGTGAAGGCCATGGCAAAACCTTCAGTTTACGCCTCTTGATGTAATCCCCCGTGGATTTCGAGGTGTGTTTAGGATCATTATCCATTTGTAGAAGCCATCCTCTCTTTAACTTCAGCTTTTTCACAGATGGCATCAAGTTACCATCCAAAATTTGCTGAAATTTTATTGAATCCATTTTTCCTTCTACTCGTGAGATGTTCCCTGTGCCCCTGGCTGCAACACAACCCCAAAGCATGATTGATCCAACCCCATGCTAAACAGTTGGACAGAGGTTCTTTTCATTAAATTCTGTGCCCCTTCTTCTCCAAACGTACCTTTGCTCATTCCGGCCAAAAAGTTCAATTTTAACCTCACCGGTCCACAAAACATGTTTCCAAAATGCATCAGGCTTGTCTATATGTTCATTTGCAAAGTTCAAACGATGATTTTTGTGGTGAGGACGTAGAAGAGGTTTTCTTCTGATGACTCTTCTATGAAGACCATATTTGTACAAGTATCTCTTTATAGTGGAATAGTGTACCACAACTCCAGTGTCTGCCAGATCTTTCTGGAGGGATCGTGCAGTCAAACGTGGGTTTTGAATTGTTTTTCTCACAATCCTGTGAGCTGTTCTGTCTGATATTTTTCTTGGTCTTCCAGATCTTGCTTTAACTTCCACTGTTCCTGATGACTGCCATTTCTTAATTACATTCCGAACAGAGGATATTGACATCTGAAAACACTTTCCTATCTTCTTATAGCCTTCTCCAGCTTTGTGAGCGTCAACTATTTTCAGTTTCAGTTTTTAGACAACTGCTTTGAAGAACTCATGGTGCTGATTTTTGGGGCAAGGTCAGATGAGTCTGGGCATTTAAAACCTTTGAGATTGACATCACCTGGTCTTCCCAGACAATGATTGAGAACAATCCATGACACTAGCAGGTCTCAGCTTTTCAAAGGGGGCAGTGCATGCTATAAATTCTGCAAGGTGCCCAAACTTTTGCAGACGCCATTTTTTTGTTTTCTGTTATTTTGAAAGTGTAAATGATGGAAATAAAATCTAACTTTTGTTGACATATTATAAGAATGTCTAATCTGTAATTTGATGCCTTTTGGAGATTTTTCCATCTTTCCTTGGCTTATTTATGCACATTAATACAAATTTTTAGCTGGGGTGCCCAAACTTTCGATCCCCACTGTATATAGTTATATGTATATATATATGCGCACACACATGTACAGTTCGTTTCGGATTGAAATTCGGACAATATTACCGTTATTCAAAGATTCAGATGTATCTGAATTTCTGAATTACAATAGTAACTAAGTCAAACGAATCCAGAATAACAAAATAACAAATTATCTGAATTTGAATAAAATTTTAAATGAATTTGAAAACAAATTTGAAATGTAAACATATTGCTTACTATTGCTGATTTCCTTCAAAGACTGTGTGTATTAGAATATAGCGGTCATCCAAAATTTGCATTTTGAAAAGAATAGAATAAAGCAGAATAGAATAGAAAATAAAAGAATATGCAGGTGGGTTGTAACTTGTGTCCTGCCTTATATGGCAAGTACATTTATCTTGGTTATCTTATCTTACTAACATATGGTAATGTTGCAGGCCCACTGGTGTCCTAGCCATTCGCTTTCCTTCTTATGTTTTTTTGGAGATAAGTTTGTTCTGTCTGTACTGGAAACCAATAATCTATATATTTTCTGTGAGTACTGGCCAATTTAAATCATTTGGTTCTATTTACATTTGTTCCTGGTGGTACATTTTTATATATTTCCTATTATAGGAATTCCTTATATTAAGGTTGGCCTTTCTGCTCAGGTATGGCTCGACTCCAGCCATGGTCCACCCTCCAGACATCTATGCCACTGACTTACCATCTCCACGTAAGCTCAGACTCATTTCTTGTATGTAAATTGTGTCCAATGTATATACATTTATATGTTTGTATACTGTATCTATTTTGTATTTTATTTATGCAGTAGCACTACTCTCCCTCCCTCATTCAAGCCATGGTCCTGAAGATGCCAAATGCACAGGAGAAATGCGTTGACCGTATTTTGAAATATACGTATGTTGTCACTATGTGCTGAGTGGTTATCCTTCACTATACATGAGGGGGGCTTTGTGCTCAACTTGATGTGCTTTGTTCTTATCTTCTCTTATTAAGAGTATCTTTTGTAATATGGGTCCTATTATGGACATATGATTCTTCTATGTTAATAAATGGCTATATGTATTTTATTGTGTGATCTCTTATTGTTCCCAAAGAATCCAATGCCTTACCGTACTTAGCAGTCCTTTTTCTTTTCAATATTTACAGGATTTGACACTAGGAAGCTTGTTTTGATAGTTTTCAACATTTGTATTGTGTGTTTTTTTTCTGGATTTTAATTGATATTCTGTCTCTATCATTTAAAATACACCTATGATAAACATTTTAGGCCCTTCATTTCTTCAAATTTGCAGGGGATCATATAATTATTTTCCCCAGTGTATACACAGGTGAAACTCGAAAAATTAGAATATCGTGCAAAAGTTCATTTATTTCAGTAATGCCACTTAAAAGGTGAAACTAATATATGAGACTACTTACATGCAAAGCAATATAGTTCAAGCCGTGATTTGTCATAATTGTGATGATTATGGCTTACAGATCATGAAAACCCCAAATCCACAATCTCAGAAAATTAGAATATTACATGCAATCAATAAAACAAGGATTGTACCTAGAACAATATCGGACCTCTGAAAAGTATAAGCATGCATATGTACTCAGTACTTGGTTTGGGCCCCTTTTGTAGCAATTACTGCCTCAATGCGGCGTTTCATGGAAGCTATCAGCCTGTGGCACTGCTGAGGTGTTATGGAAGACCAGGATGCTTCAATAGCGACCTTCAGCTCTTCTGCATTGTTTGGTCTCATGTCTCTCATCTTTCTCTTGGCAATGCCCCATAGATTCCCTATGGGGTTCAGGTCAGGCGAGTTTGCTGGCCAATCAAGCACAGTAATCCCACGGTCATTGAACCAGGTTTTGGTGCTTTTGGCAGTGTGGGCAGGTGCCAAGTCCTGCTGGAAATGAAGTCAGCATCCCCATAAAGCTCGTCTGCGGAAGGAAGCATGAAGTGCTCCAAAATCTCCTGGTAGACGGCTGCGTTGACCCCGGACTTAATGAAGCACAGTGGACAAACACCAGCAGATGGCATGGCTCCCCAAATCAACACAGACTTTGGAAACTTCACACTGGACTTCAAGCATCTTGCAGTGTGTGCCTCTCCATTCTTCCTCCATACTCTGGGTCCTT
This sequence comes from Staurois parvus, assembly GCF_062004578.1. NCBI lineage: Eukaryota > Metazoa > Chordata > Amphibia > Anura > Ranidae > Staurois > Staurois parvus. The sequence continues at coordinate 1,615,287 of NW_028317981.1, forward strand.
GATTTCCAAATGAGATCCAAAAGTTGCTCTCATCAGAAAAGAGGACTTTGGACCACTGAGCAACAGACCAGGTCTGTTTTTCTTTAGCCCAGGTAAGACGTTTCTGACGTTGTTTGTTGTTCAGGAGCGGCTTGACAAGAGGAATACGACATTTGAAGCCCATGTCCAGGATCCGTCTGAGTGTGGTGGCTCTTGATGCACTGACTCCAGCCTCCGTCCACTACTTGTGAAAGTTCCCAACACTTTTGAATGGCCTTTTCCTGACAATCCTCTCCAGGCTGCGGTCATCCCTGCTGCTTGTGCACCTTTTTCTTCCACACTTTTCCCTTCCACATAACTTTCTATTAATGTGCTTTGATACAGCACTTTGGGAACATCCAACTTCTTTTGCAATTACCTTTTGAGGCTTTCCCTCCTTATGGAGGGTGTCAATGATGGTTTTCTGCACAACTGTCAGGTCAGCAGTCTTTCCCAAGATTGTGATTCCTACTGAACCAGGCTGAGAGACTATTTAAAGGCTCAGGAACCCTTTGCAGGTGTTATGGCTTAATTAGCTGATTAGAGTGGGACACTTTGAGCCTAGAATATTGCACCTTTTCACAATATTCTCATTTTCTGAGATTGCGGATTTGGGGTTTTCATGAGCTGTAAGCCATAATCATCACAATTATGACAAATCACGGCTTGAACTATCTTACTTTGCATGTAATGAGTCTATCTCATATATTAGTTTCACCTTTTAAGTTGCATTACTGAAATAAATGAACTTTTGCACAATATTCTAATTTTTTGAGTTTCACCTGTATCTGTAACAAATAAATAAGTAATGATATGCTTCCTGTAAAACCATTTCCATATTAAATGAATGCCCTTTCCCTAGTTAAAGTACATGTTCCATCTGCAGTGGCTTTCTGGACATATGGGAAAACAGGTGTCCCTAAAAAACTTTTTTGAAATGTTGGGTGAGTTCTTGGTCAATTGGTGGTCTCCTTTAAGGCACCGCCTTTCACTCAATTCTGATTAGGAACTCTCAGTAAAACATCCTGTCAGCATGGAAAAAGTAGGCTTTTCCCCTGAAGCTACCTATGCTAATTTCCCTCCAAACAAGAAATTCCTTGTTTTAGTTTATCAGCACTTCATCTCTAACAGTGGGCAAATCCTTCTTTCTTTAAAATTGGAAGACTCTTACAACAGATGTGAGTCTTCTGTAATTCTGGACAGTTCCGAGAACTTGGTCAAGAAAAGAAGCCAAGCTCCTTATCAACATCTTGGAGCTCATAGCTGTCAGGGTATCCCTGCAGCACTTCACACCCCTTCTAAAGGTACACCCAATTTGGGTACAATCAGACAATGGCAAAACAGTGGCATATATGAACCATCAAGGAGGCTTGCTGTCTTGAAGAAAACAAACCAGATCCTCTTGCGGATAGAAATGTATTGTCCAGTGGAAAACAAACCAGTTTCTCTCATGGACAAAAACATGCTGTCTAGCGATTCTGTGGTCTACATCCTAGAAGTTGACAACTGGCAGGTGGATTATCTCAGCCACCACAGCTTGGACCAAGGGGAATAGCCTCTTCATCTAGATGTGTCCGGTCTGATATAAACCCCCCCCCCATTGTATTCAGAACTAGGAATCCTCTAGCTCTGGCCTCAGATGCCATAGTTATTCCCTGATCTTAGTTGAGGCTAACCTATGCCTTCTCTCCTCTGAGCATTCTGTCTTGCCTGCGAGGCACCCCAGGGGGCGTCTGCAAAAGCTTGTCAGTGAACAATTACGTGAAGGTACAGGCCTATAACCCATTTTGTAGGAATAAGATGCTTGTGTTCTGAACTTTCTTATTCTATAAGACAGTGTAATGGTGACTATGTGCACAATCAACATTAATTCATTTCTTAACAGATTAGACTAAAGTAGCTTGAAAACTGACTGGATTCAATGGATTACTATATTGGTTGGTAGTTGGATTGTTTGGGGTGTATGCTTTTTATCTTGTATCAGATAATTTCTTTCAATAAAATCTCTGACATTTCACATCTCACATCTCTGAAACGTGAATACTTACCTGTGACTTTCCTCCAGCCCCATCCACTGCCAAAGTAACAGAAAGAGCGCAGCAAATCACATGGATAAAGAAAAATGAACCAAAGAAGTTACTACAGCCGAGGGCCAACATTTCCTAAAAGAAAAGTATTGCTTGTGTTCAGTATATTTTTATAAGTACAATAGGAACACTAATGACTAGTGTCAAAGCTATTTGTGAATTGTAAATACTATGGAGTTGAGAGTTACTAAAACTGGAGAGTGCAAAATCTGGTGCAGCTCTGCATAGAAACCAATCATCTTCCATGTTTTTTTTTGTCAAAGTCTAAAGTGATTGTAAAGCTTAATTTTTATTTTATAACCATAACAAACATGTTATACTGGACTGCTCTGTGCAATGCTTTTGCACAGAGCAGTCCTGATCCTCCTCGCACCTCCAGCTGGAAAACCTGGCTCCACCCCACACCGCCGAGTCCCCCCCAGAGCAAGCCGATTGCTATGGGGGCACTGATGCATGCTAGCTCTTGATCCCTGCTCTGTTTATCCATAAGTTCGGCCCCACCCCTTGCTCCTCGTCACTGGCTCTGATTGGCATCAGAGGGATCCAATGGCTCCTGCTGCTGTATCTGAGCCAATGAGGAGCAAGAGAGCCAAAAGAGCCTAGGCTCTCATGCACATTGCTGGATAGAGATTGGGCTCGGGTATGTATTTAGGGGGCAGTGGGGGGAGATGCACACAGAAGGTTTTTTACCTTACTGTATAGAATGCAGTAAGGTAAAAAAAAAAAACCTTCTGCCTTAACAACCACTTTAATTGAACAAGCTGAAGTTAGAAGTTGATTGGCTACCATGTACAGCTGCACCAGATTTTGCACTCTCCAGTTTTTGTAACTCAACCCATATATTTTATGGTCACATAAAGTGCAATGGAATTAGTTTAACTCATCCAATCTTTTTCTTGTTTCGCTTCTAAAATCAGTTCTGTTAAAATTAGTGATGTACTAATGTAGTATATGTAAAGGATTCACAAATGGTAGCATGGTAAGATATTGTAATTGTTCTATTAGTATATTATGCTTTACACAAGTACACAAGTAAGCCATAAACTCCACACAGTTTCTATTTTAATTTCTCATCCAGAGAAATGCTGAAACAAATGAATGAAAGAAAATATCATTCATGCATTTCCCCCTGCTTTGCACCATCTGTGAGTTAACTTTCAAAAGTATTTGAAGACATGCCTTCATATCACCAGTGTTGAGCATACTGTATGTGAAATATCTAATGACATGTCAACTGTGCTGATGTGGAGTACATGGAGATTACATATATGAAGTTTTAAAAGACTTCAGAATACGTTCATATTAATTTGCCAATTACAAAGTTGTATATTTAAGAATGCGAGGCAAATATCTTTTTCCAAAAAATTGTAAATGCAACCCAGAGCCCATATAGACCCAGAAAGATACCATAAGACCATTATCCCAGAAGCACAGACTTTTCATAAAGCTTCAACAGGGCTATAAAGAGAATATTTCAGCAGCCAGTGCTACTATCTGGCACCTACTACCTGGCACAACTATGTGCTTAGTCTACTAACTTTTGAGGGGGGGGGGGTTATTAATTAATTATTACCCAAATTCTACAGTTGGATTGCCAACTCTCACTTATAATGGAGAAATTTGAGGGCAATCAAGCTCACCTTTGTCATTCCTGTATTGCTCTTTCAACCTCCACTCAAACATAGCTATGGATTCCTTTCCAGGCCCCATGTGACAACACAGTGCTAATCCTAAGGCAACTATAGCTGCCACATGAGAGAATGGAGTGGAGTGCTGGTTACTTTGCTTCACTCCCTTAGGCAGAAGTTGGGAAAACTGAGCTGCAAGGCAGCAGTATGAAAAGGTGAGTATATGATGTTGGGTGTGGAGTGCCTTGGGGGGGGGGGGGTTAGCAGGGCAGTCAGTGGAAAAGGGAGTACCACCAGTCCTCCTGTATGTGGCTTGGGCCAGGAGAGCTGCCCAGGCCCCCCCCCCCCCCCCCCGCTGCAGTACTGCCGTCTTCCCTCGTTCCCACTGGCAGCTGCAAGCACACAATAGGATCCTTCAGGATGGAGAGTGTGGGAAAGGTCCGGTAAATGCATCACATTTACCATCCCCTTCCTTTTCTAAATGAACACTTTTGATCACTCACTGTGTTCATTCATAACCAAAGCATAATAAAATGTGTTTTTTTGAGGGGGAGCCCTGTCAGGTTAGCTGTATGGGGCCCCCGTGGTTCTAACAGCAGCCCTAGGTTTAAGTGACCCATTTCCCTTGCCTTGCAAGACTCTTACAAAACCTTGCTCAGTGTTATATTGTTTTATTTTATGTGTTTATTACAAGAATAAAACATTCTTAGAAAAAGCTATTATATGTGAATTGCTGAATAGTGAAATCAGGATGTGGCAGGTGAAATCTGACACCACTAATACATGATGTGTCATAGAGTCTTGAACAGACTGATAAAGATTGGTACTGCAAAAATCTAACCTGGTTTGGGTCAACATCGTAACCATGTCTTGCTCCTAAGGTCCTGCCCATGGCAAGGTTAATCACGTAGCCAACAATAGCTAGGGAGAATGCTGTGCCAACCATTTCTCCCCACTGACTGACTTGCGGTAAGGTAGGAGAAGGAAATCTGCAAGTTAGACAAGTAGATTATTTTTATGTTTTTCTCATGTTTATTTTTAAAGGATAAGTTCACCTTTTGTAACATGTTACACCCATATTTAAGGTGTAACCTGTTACTATGCAGCAGCCAAACTCCCCAGAGCCCCCTTTTGACAACGGGAAGAGGAACTTCTCCTTGTACCCGCGGTCTTATTTTAAAAACAGTGTGGCTGTGGGGGCTCTGCCCATGCAGCCACATTTTTTGTTCACAAGATCTGTGAATGAACTACAAGTCACATCTTCCACCAAGGCAGGAATCTTCCTGCACCTTGGTAATAATTAGCCATTACAGAGGTATGGGCAGACATCTGTACTGAGTGTCTGCAAGAGCCTAACATTGCATCTGCGATCAACTGATTGTGCAATGGTTTGCAAGCTGCAGTGTAAAAAAATAATAAATGCACATATTTTATCTGCAAAATCATATGCATGTATTATTCTTTTTAAAGGTGAACTTAGCCTTTAATTTTGCTGGATGTATTTTTTAATCTTTCGAAAAACATAGTATGAAATGAAATTTGACAAAATAAATAAGAAGAAATAAGAATATTGTTTAATTACAATGAAGCTAATTTTACTAGATTAATGCACTCTTTCATGCAATTGTTGCTAGTGTCTGTGTCCTTTTACATCACTGCTGTAAATAAATACTAGGACTAGGTATAAAGGTAAAAAAGACACTAATGAGGCCAGGCTAACACTTTATCACTGCTGTGATTAAATACTAGGACTAAACATAAAGGTAAAAGAAAGACACTAATGTGGCCAGGTTAACACTTCATTTTCACACTCCATTATCAGAAAAACAGATTGTTTTAAATTATATACTGTATATGTGCAACAATACTTGTGCTATTACACTTATTGTGTAACAATATAATGCAATGCATAGTTATGGTTAATGTTAATATACTGCTATCTTGTGGATATTTGAGTTATGTCACCTTATTTTTCTGTTTTACATCTTGTCCCCTCCCACTAGTTAGTGATGCATTTCCTCTTCCTGCTTCACTGTCTTCTTTGGGATGAATAAGGCCACTTGTCTCTAGGCCACATGGTAATGTGTCCTTGAATGTGGGCAAATTACATGTTTTGGCAGTCCCATGTTTTGCCAAGTGGAGATGACAACTCGCCAAGGAGAAATAAAAGCTCAGAGCAAAGCTCACCAAGCAAAGGTGGAATCCCAAATAAAGATTCTGCATATGGAAAGGGAGGAAGCAGCTACCCTGGCAAGGCTGAAGGTCCTTGAACAAGCAATGGGAGAAATTACTAATTCAGACTGTTCTATTCCAGCAGAACTGAAAGATCCAATTGAACGCACCAGTGAATATGTGCTAACAATACTGTTCAGACTCTCAAAAGACCTATAACTTGCAAAAGCCTGAGTCCCTCTTTAAGTCCACAACAAAAGTGCATCCACACAGCAAACCATATCACCTCCTATCAATGACAATGTGACTCCCAGTGACAAGCCACAGTTCAAGCAACAGTCAGCAGAAGCCTTAGTGACTAAACCACAGCTAAATGCTCTTGCAACATCAATTTATCCTAGTGAACCTCCCAGAGAACTTTCATGCCCAAGGGGTACCACAAGTGACTTTGGCACCAAAGAGTGAGAGAGCACTGAGCCTGTCTGACTTCTACAAATATATGATTTGCTGCAAGCTCATTAACATTACACTCTCAAGGTTCAATGGCTGTCCAGAGGACTATAGGACTTGGAGATCAACCTTCAAAGTTGCTATTGTTGATCGTAGCCTTACTGCCAAAGATGAACTTGCAATGTCAATGACACCCCAAATACAGATCACAAACGAAGTGTGTTTGCCCACACAGGATTGCATGCTACAAAAGTACCATTTGATCCAGTTGAAATGTGTTTTCAAAAGTAGTGCATGTATTACTTTTGGTGTGGTGCAATTTCATAGTTACATAGTTAGTCTGGCTGAAAAAAGACAAAAGTCCATCCAGTTCAACCAAAAAAAGTTATAATCCTATACCCACACTTGATCAAAAGAAAGGCAAAAACACCCAGCAAAGAATGATCTAATTTGCTCCTGCAGGGGAAAAAATTATTTCCTGATCCCCGGAAGGCAATTGGATATTCCCTGGATCAACTTTACCTATAAATGTTAGTATCCAGTTCTATTATGTGTATCTAGGAAAGAATCCATAGCCTTTTTTAAAACAATACACTGAGCTTTCCAGAACCAACTCTTGAAGTCTTTTCCACATTTTCACAGTTCTTACTGTGAAGAAACCTTTCTGTATTTGGAGATTAAATCTCTTTTCCAGGAGTGAAGAGTGCCCCCTTGTTCTCCGTGATGACCTCAGGGTGAATAATGCTGCACGGAGTTCACTATATGAACCACTGACGTATTTATACATGTTGATCATATCCCCCTTTAATCTCCTCTTCTCAAGAGAGAATAAATTCAGTTCCTCTAATCTTTCCTCATAGTTGAGTTCCTTCATGCCTCTCATCAGTTTGGTTTCCCGTCTCTGCATTTATTCCAGTTCGTCAATGTTCTTTTTGTGAATTGGTGCCCAAGACTGAACTGCATATTCCAGATGAGCTCTTACCAATGATTTGTACAGGGGTACAATTATATCTCTCTCTCTGGAGTCTAAACCTCTTTTAATACAAGAGAGGATTTTGCTCGCTTTAGAAACCGCAGCTTGGCATTGCATGCCATTATTATTATTATTATTATTATACAGTATTTATATAGCGCCAAAGGGTTTGCTCAGTGCTGTACAATAGCGAGGGGGACAGAACATGAGACAATACAGTAACAATACAATACATGAGGGGTTCGAGGGCCCTGCTCTTTCGAGCTTACAATCTAGGAGGGAGGGGATAGTGGTACAGGAGGAGGTGGCTGTGAGGGATGGAGTGGTGGGAGGAGTGGAGGAGATCGGTTTTTAGGTGAGGGTGGGGTAGGCTTCCCTGAAGAGATGGGTTTTCAGGGTGCACCTGAAGGTGAGGAGGGTAGGTGACAGTCTGATGGATTGGGGTAGGGAGTTCCAGAGGATGGGGGAAGTCCTGGAGAAGTCCTGCAGTCGGGCGTGGGAGGAAGAGACCAGGGAGCTAGAGAGTAGGAGGTCCTGTGAGGAGCGAAGGGCACGGGTAGGGTGGTATTTGGGTATCAGATCAGTTAGGTAGTTTGGGGCGGCGTTGTGAATGGCTTTGTAGGTCAGAGTTAGTAATTTGAATTTGATGCGCTGGGCAATTGGGAGCCAGTGAAGGGATTGGCAGAGGGGGGTGGCAGATGTGGAGCGGTTGGTGAGGTGGATGAGTCTAGCCTCTGAGTTCAGGATAGACTGGAGTGGGGATAGTGTTTGTGTGGGTAGGCCAGTGAGAAGGGAGTTGCAGTAGTCCAGGCGTGAGATGATGAGGGAGTGTACGAGTTGTTTAGTAGTGTCTGGGGTGAGGAATGTACATATCTTGGAGATGTTGCGGAGGTGGAGCCTGCATGACTTTGTGATTGGACATGAGGTTGGAAGGAAAGGTTTGAGTCCAGGGTGACAACCAGGACTTTGGCGTGTGGGGTGGGATTGATGGTGGCGTTGCTAGTCGTGATGAAGAGGATTGGGGGGGGGCGCGGGCTGGGGGGAAGACCAGGAGCTCAATTTTGGACAGGTTTAACTTGAGGAAATGGAGCGACATCCAGTCTGATATGTCGTTCAGGAGATGGGCGATGCGGGCGGAGAGTGAGGGGGTGAGGTGAGGGGTGGAGAGGTAAATTTGTGTGTTGTCGGCATAGAGGTGATAGTTGAAGCCGTGGGAGTGTATCAGTTTTCCAAGGGAGGAGGTGTAGATGGAGAAGAGGTGGGGTCCAAGGACAGAGCCTTGGGGGACTCCAACAGAGAGGGGGAGAGAGGGGGAGGTGGCAGCGTTATAGGTGACGCTGAAGGAGTGTTGGGATAGGGAGGAGGAGAACCAGGAGAGATGCCAAAGGAGTGCAGTTTGGCAAGGAGGAGGGGGTGGTCGACTGTGTCGAAGGCCGCGGAGAGGTCGAGGAGCAGGAGGACGGAGTAGTGGCCATTAGCTTTGGCGGTTAGCAGGTCATTAGTGATTTTAAGTAGGGCGGTTTTGGTGGAGTGTAGGGGACGGAAGCCAGACTGTAGTGGATCAAGGAGGTTGTTATCAGTGAGGTGGGCGCTTAGGTGATTGTAGGCTAAGCACTCAAGGAGCTTGGAAGTGAGTGGTAATAGGGAGATGGGTCTAAGGTTGTTTAGGTCAGTGGGGTCAAGGGAGGGTTTTTTGAGTATGGGGGTGATGTGTGTGTGCTTTAGGGGGGAGGGGAATGTGCCAGTAGAGAGGGAGAGATTGAAGATGTGGGTGAGGGAGCGAATGACGGAGGAGGGGGGTGACCGGAGGAGTTGTGAGGGGATAGGGTCCAGGGGGCAAGTGGTGAGGCGGGCTTCAGTGAAGACCTTAGTGACCTCCTCAGTGGTAGCAGGGCTGAAGGAGTGGAGGGTTGGGGAGGTGATAGTGTGCGGAGCGTTAGGTATGGTAGGGGGCAGTGCAGTTACGAGGTCAGAGGAGAGTTGAAGGGGTGATGGAGGGAGGGGGGCTAGGTGGAGAGGTAGATTGTGAGTTGACAATGTCCTTACGGATTGCGTCAATCTTGTTTTGGAAATGATTGGCAATCTCGTGGGCGGTGAGTGAGGTACTGAGTGGAGGTGGGGGGGGAGAGAGCAGGGATTTGAAAGTGGAGAAGAGCCAGCGAGGACAGGTGGAGAGGGTGTTGATGAGGGTTATGAAATAGGCTTGCTTGGCGGTGTGGAGGGTGGTGGTGTAGGTGAGGAAGGCTGATTTGTAGAGGGAGAACGCACGAAGAGATCTGGTTTTGCGCCATAATCACTCCAGCGCGTGACTGCATCGTTTGAGACATTTTGTATAGTCGTTCTGCCAGGGTTGATGCGGTTGGGTCTGATGTTATGCGTGGTTAGGGGTGCCAGGGAGTCGAGGGCAGCCGACAGTGAGTCGTTGTACGCAATAGTGGCCAGGTCAGGGCATGACAGTGGAAGAATACTGTCGTACAGACGGTCAGCAGCCGAGTGGAGATGGGCCGGGTTCAGGTTGTGGAGGTTACGGCTGCTGATGGTTTGACGCTTTGGAGGGGGGGAGGTTAGAGGAGGGGGAGATGGAAAACGTGAGGAGGTGGTGGTCAGAAAGGAGGAAGGGAATGTTAGAGAAGTTGTGGGGGGTGCAGAGGTGGGAGAAAACGAGGTCCAGGGTGTTTCCATTGGTGTGGGTGGAGGACTGTGTGTGCTGTGTGAGCGCGAAGGAGGAGGTTAGGAGGAGGAGTTGGGAAGTAGCCGGGTTGTTGACGTTGATGGGGATGTTGAAATCCCAGAGGATGATGGTCGGTAGCTCGGAGGAGAGGAAGAAGGGAAGCCAGGCGGCAAAGTCGTCCAGGAAGAGGGATACGGATCCAGGAGGCCGATAGATTACTGCAATCCTCAGGGGGGTGGGAGAGAAGAGCTGGATGCAGTGGGCTTTGAAGGAGGAGAAGGATAGGGAGGGGGGGTTAGGGAGGACCTGGAAGGTGCTCAGTGGTGGCAGGAACATGCCGACCCCACCGCCTCTGCGACCACTCGGTCTGGGTGAATGGGTCCAGGCGAGGCCTCCATAGGTGAGTGCTGCAGGGGAGGTGGAGTCAGTGGCTTGGATCCAGGTTTCGGTGACCGCTAGGAGGTTGGGGGAATGGGAGACAAAGAGGTCATGGATGGCGGTGAGCTTGTTGCAAACTGAACGGGTGTTCAGGAGTGCAACCGACAGAGGAGGAGTGGATGCGGGGAGGAGGGGGACAGGTATAAGGTTGAGGGGGTTGCGGCGGCTGGCAGGAGCAGGGGGGTGCTGAGAGGGGGAGTGTGGAGGTGGGGGGCCAGGGTTCGGGGAGATGCAGTTAGGAGAAGGAGAAGGGTGAAGAAGGTGGCATGGGAACGGGATGTGCAGGAGCGTGTGGATCTGTTAGTGGTAGCGTGTGGGTTGGCGGGAGAGTGGAGTATCAAGAGGAGGTGGCGAGAGCCATAGTGGGGAATAGGAAGAAGTGAAGGAGCAATGTAGAGCTGTTTTGGGGGAGTAGGGGGGTAGAGGGAGGCGATTTTGGGAATGGAGGAGAGGAAAATGAGGAGGAGTGCAGGTGGCATGTTAGGGTGAGCGGAGTGCTGGTCAGATCGGGGAGGTGAGAGGTTTCAATCAGGACGTGATGATGCGGAGAGTCTGTCATGTCCTGGCGCAGTTCATCTGTGTCCATCTGTAGGAGGAGAGTGAGAGTGGTGGGCGGCTGGGTTAGCAGCTGGCTAGTTGCAGTCTGTGGATGCTGTAGGCTGGCATCTGTGGGAGCTGTGGCACGGTGTCGGTGGGTACAGTAGTTCGTCGACTGGACGAGCCGTGTTTGGAGGTGCCGTAGGCCCGGCGTCAGGAGGTGCTGTATGAAGTCAATCTTCCCGACGCGTCAGTACCTTCAGGCCTGGCATCGGGAGGTACTGAGGGCTCAACGTCGGGAGGTGTTGAGGGCCTGGCATCGGGAGGTATTGAAGGCCCGGCGTTGGGAGGTGTTGAGGCCCGGCGTCGGGAGGTCTTGAAGGCCCAGCGTCGGGAGGTGCTGAAGGCCCGGCGCCAGGAGGTGCTGAAGGCCCGGCATCAGGAGGTGCTGAAGGCCTGGCATCAGGGGGTGATGAAGGCCCGGTGTCAGGAGGTGCTAAAGGCCCGGTGGCAGGAGCTGGTGTAAGCCGACGTCTGGAGGTGGTGTAGGCAGATGTCTGGAGGTGGAGTGGGCTAGGCGTTGGTGGGCGCAATAGGGCCCGGCGTCAATGGGTGTTGTGGGCCAGTGCATGTGGATGGCCAGCGAATGAGGGTGCTAAGGGGCCCAGCGTCTGTGGGAGCGGTAGGGTCCAGCGATCGTAGGTGTTGTATGGCCCGGCATCAGGGGGTGCTGGAGGCCGCGTGGCAGGCTCGCCTCCGCCGGATTGGACGGGGCTCAGGGCTGTGCAGTGGCAGGGGCACGGCTGTGTGGAACACGGTGGGGAGCAGATGTGGTAGCAGTTGCTAACCCTCCCGGGGCCAGTGGCGGCTTACCCTCTCTGTGCCGATGGGGGTGGTTGCTGCTTCCCTTCTCTCTGCGGCGGCTGTAGGTAGGGGAGGCGGTGGTGGTTCCCCTCTCGTTGGCGCGGGCGGCGGCGTCCTGGTTCAGGCGTTGGGGGGGTAGGGAGGCTTAGGCCGCAGGGAACAGGGTGTCCAGTACCCCTCCTGGGCAATGGCAGGACCTCCGGAGCGGCTGGTGAGGGTACCGACGGGGCGGGGTTGGTGGTGGCATCCCCTCCGGAGCGGGGTTGCGTCCCTTCTGGTGCGGGGCGTCTCGGTCAGCCGAGGTCCTCCGCGGTTCACCGCGGCCGGCAGGAAAGGCTGCGGCTTCAGGGGCTGTGGTAGGCTGCAAGTTGCTGGGGCTCTGCCAGAGGGACAGAGCGCCCAGCACCCTTTCTGGGTGTTGTGAGGATCCCCAGGGGATGCTCCGGAGCCCGGAGCGGGGCGTCTCAGTCGGTGACGGTCCTCCGCGGTTCGCGGTCCTCCGTGGTTCCTTCGCGGCCGGTAGGAAAGGCTTCAGGGGCCGGGGTAGGCCGCGAGTCGCCGCGGCACCTTCGGAGGGACAGAGCGCCCAGCACCCCTTCTGGGTGTTGGGAGGATCTCTGGGGGATGCACCGGACCCTTCTAACGCCCGGATGCCGGTGGATTCGGCGGGCACCGGAGCTGGCGGTTATGCGGCCGCTCCGGACGCCATCTTTAATAATATTATTAAGCCCATGATCTACCAGATCTACCAGAACTCCCAGATCCTTCTCCGCCATTGATTCCCCCAGTTGTACCCCCTCTAGTATGTATGCGGCATGTATATTCTTACCCCCCAAGTGCATAACCTTACATTTATCAACAATAAACCTCATTTGCCACATAGTTGCCCAATTAAACAGTGCATTGAGGTCGGCTTGTAAGTTGTAAGGACGTTATTCCACTACAAAGCTTGGTGTCATCTGCAAAGACTGAAACAGTATATTTAATCCCAGACCCTATATCGTTTATAAATATATTAAAACATAAGGGTTCCAACACTGAACCTTGTGGTACACCACTAGCAACCCTAGACCATTCAGAGTATGAATCATTAACCACTACTCTCTGAATACGATATTTTAGTCAGTTTTCTACCCATTTACATACTGATTTTTCCAAGCCTGTAGATTTTACGCTTTTGCAAAATCCAAGTATACCACGTCCACAGCCACCCCTCTGTCCAAGGTTTTGTTCACCTCCTCATAAATAGAAATCAGATTTGTTTGACAACTTTTGTCTTTCATGAATCCATGCTGTCTGTTGCTTAAAATATTTTTTTCCAGCAAGAACTCATCTATGTGGTCTTTTATTAGTATCTTCCCAACTATAGATGTTAAACTAATAGGTCTAATAGGTCTATAATTACTTGTTAAATATTATGATCCCTTTATAAATATAGGCACCCCATTGGCCTTACACCAATCCAGTGGTACTATGCCAGTCATTAAAGAGTCCCTAAAAATGAGAAACAATAATTATTATTATACAGTATTTATATAGCGCCAACAGTTTGCTCAGCTCTGTACATTATAATGGGAGACAGTACACGAGACAGCACAGTAACAATACAATACAATACACGAGGGGTTCGAGGGCCCTGCTCCTTGGAGCTTACAATCTAGGAGGGAGGGGAAAGTGGTACAGAAGGAAATAGCTGTGGGGGATGGAGTGGTAGGAAGAGTGGAAGAGATCGGCAGTTAGGTGAGGGCGGGGTAGGCTTCCCTGAAGAGATGGGTTTTCAGGGTGCGCCTAAAGGTGAGTCGGGTGGGTGACAGTCTGATGGATTGGGGTAGTGAGTTCCAGAGGATGGGGGAAGCCCTGGAGAAGTCCTGGAGATGGGCATGGAAGGAGGGGACCAGGGAACTAGAGAGTAGGAGGTCTTGTGAGGAGCGGAGAATAAGTTTTGGGTGGTAAATGGATATCAGGTCGGTGATGTAATTTGGGGCAGTGTTATGAACAGCTTTGTACGTCAATGTTAGTAATTTGAATTTTATGCGTTGGGCAATCGGAAGCCAGTGGAGGGATTGGCAGAAGGGGGTGGCGGATACGGAGCAGTTAGTTAGGTGGATGAGTCTAGCCACAGAATTCAGGATAGACTGAAGCGGGGATAGCCTGTGATGAGGTAGGCCAGTGAGAAGGGAGTTACAGTAGTCAAGTCATGATATAATAAGGGAGTGAATGAGTTGCTTTGTAGTTTCTGGGGTTAGGAACGGACGTATTTTGGAGATGTTGCGGAGGTGGAGTCTACATGAGTTTGTCAGAGATTGGACCTGGGGCTGGAAAGACAGATTGGAGTCTAGAATGACACCTAGTACTCTGGCTTGCGGGGTGGGGCTGATGGTGGCGTTGTTGGTCGTGATGGAGAGGTCGGGGGGGGGCGCGGGCTGGAGGGAAAACTAGGAGATCGGTTTTGGAAAGGTTTAATTTGATGAAGTGGAGTGACATCCAATCTGATATGTCGATCAGAAGGCTAGTGATTCGCGCGGAGACTGAAGGGTTGAGGCGAGGGGTAGAGAGATAGATTTGCGTGTCATCGGCATAGAGATGGTAGTTGAAGCCGTGGGAGTGTATCAGTTGGCCAAGGGAGGAGGTGTAGATGGAGAAGAGAAGGGGCCCAAGGACAGAACCTTGAGGGACCCCAACAGAGAGGGGGAGTGAAGGGGAGGTGGCAGCGTTATAGGTAACACTGAAGGAGCGCTGTGATAGATAGGAAGAGAGCCAGGAGAGAGTGGAGTCTCTGAGGCCAAGAGAGTATAGTTTTTTGAGGAGGAGGGGGTGGTCGACTGTGTCGAAAGCCACGGAGAGGTCGAGGAGTAGGAGCACTGAGTAGTGGCCATTAGCTTTGGCAGTTAGCAGGTCGTTGGTGAGTTTGAGTAGAGCGGTTTCGGTGGAGTGAAGGGGACCAAAGCCAGACTGTAGGGGATCAAGGAGGTTGTTGTCGGTGAGGTGGGAACTCAGGCGATTATAGACTAAGGAGTTTGGATGTAAATGGCAGCAGGGAGATGGGTCTAAGGTTGTTTAGGTCAGTGGGATCCAGGGAGGGTTTTTTATGTATGGGAGTGATGTGCGCGTGCTTCAGAGGGGAGGGGAATGCGCCAGTAGAGAAGGGAGAGATTAAAGATGTGAGTGAGGGAGCGTACGATGGAAGAAGAGGGTGATCGTAGGAGTTGTGAGGGGACAGGGTCAAGGGGGCAGGTGGTGAGGTGGGCTTCTGAGAAGACCTTAGTGACCTCTTCAGTAGTAGCGAGGTCGAAGGAGTGGAGTGTTGAGGGGTTTTTAGTGTAAGGTATGTTGGGCGGGGTGGAAGTCTGGACAGTGGCGAGGTCAAAGGAAAGGAGTGTTGAGGGGGTTTTCGTGCGAGGGATGCTAGGTGGGGCGGAAGTCTGAGCAGTGGTGATGTCCCTACGAAGTGCGTTGATCTTGCTTTGGAAGTAGTTAGCAATCTCGTGGGCAGTGAGTGAGGTACTGGGTGGAGGTGGGGGTGGAGAGAGTAGAGAGTTAAAAGTAGAGAAGAGCCTGCGAGGACTGGAGGAGAGGGTATTGATGAGGGTTACAAAGTAGGCTTGCTTGGCAGCGTGGAGGGAGGAAGTGTAGGTGCGGAAGGCGGACTTATATCAGGTGAACGCTTGTTGGGATCTGGTTTTGCGCCATAGTCGCTCCAGTGCACGACTGCGTCGCTTGAGATTTTTGGTATGGTTATTCTGCCAGGGTTGAAGCGGTCGGGGTCTAATGCTTCGTGTGGTTAGGGGTGCTAAGGAGTTAAGAGCGGCTGACAGCGAGTTGTTATAAACAGTAGTGGCCAGGTCAGGGCAGGACAGGGGAAGGATACTGTCGTAAAGTTGGTCAGCTGCAGAGTGGAAGGGGGCAGGGTCCAGGTTGCGGAGGTTTCGGCTTGTGATAGTTTGACGTTTGAAGGGGTAGGTGTTAGAGGATGAGGAGACGGAGAAGGTGATGAGGTTGTGGTCAGAGAGGGGAAAGGGGGTGTTTGTGAGGTTGTGGGGGGTGCAGAGATGAGAGAAAACAAGGTCCAGGGTGTTCTCGTTGCAGTGGGTGGTGGACTGTATGCACTGTGCGAGTGCAAAAGAAGAGGTTAAGTGGAGGAGTTGGGATGTAGCCAGGTTATTGATGTTGATAGGGATGTTGAAGTCTCCAAGGATGATGGTGGGTAGCTCGGAGGAGAGAAAGAAGGGTAAGGAGGCGGAGAAGTCGTCGAGGAAGCGGGACACGGGTCCAGGAGGCCGAAAGATTACTGCAATCCTCAGAGGGATTGGAGAGAATAGTTGGATGCAGTGGGCCTCAAAGGAGGAGAAGGATATAGAGGGGGGTTTGGGAGGACTTGGAAGGTGCTCAGTGGTGAAAGGAGCATACCAACCCCACCACCTTTTCAACCGCTGGGTCTGGGTGAGTGGTTTCAGGTGAGACCTCCATAGGAGAGTGCCGCAGGGGAGGTAGAGTCGGTGGTTTGGATCCAGGTTTCGGTGATCGCTAGGAGGTTGAGGGAGCGGGAGACAAAGAGGTCGTGGATGGTGGTATGTTTGTTGCAAACCGAACGGGCGTTCAGGAGTGCACACGAAAATGGAGGGGTGTTTTTGGGGAGCAGGGGGACCGGTATTAGGTTGAGGGGTTGCGGCAGTTCGTGGCAGTAGGAGGGTGCCTTGTGGGTGAGTGAGGTGGTGGAGGACCAGGGTTCGGGGAGATGTCCCCCACGGTTAGGAGAAGAAGGGTGAGAAAGGTGGCATGGGAGCGGGATGTACAAAAGCGTGTGAGTCTACCAGTGGTAGCATTCGGGTCAGTGGGAGAGTGGAGTATCAGGAGGAGGTGGTGGGAGCCGCAGTGGGGACATGGAAGCAGTGAGGGTGCGATGTATAGTTGTTTGGGAGGAGCAGAGGGATAGAGAGAAGAGATTTTGGGAACGGAGGAGACGAGTATGAGGAGGAGTACAGGTGGCATTTTAGGACGGTAAACGGAGTGGCGGACAAGTGCGGTGGAAAGTTTCTTAGTGCGCTTGGTTGTAGATAGTCAAGCGTGCAGTGGCGTATCTCGTAGTTGTAACTTTCTGTAACAAGAGTTCTCATGCTTAGGATCAGGATGGGTAGAGTTCAGTTCGGTCAGTTGTGGCCAAGGGTAGTCAAGCAGCAAGTTCCAGTTTGTGTCAGTCCCAGATTGAGGGGTGAGGTTTGGCTTGAGGAGATGAGGGGTGGACGTCAGCAGTGGGAGTGTTTCCGGGGGTCATCGAATGGGCTTTGGGTCAGGGCAGGGTTGTGTCGTGGTAGGCGATGGTAGGTCTTACCAGGTCGAGATCATCGGTTGGGCTCAGCAGGTCCGGGCAGGGTTGCGTCGTGGAGGGAGATGGTAGACCTCACCAGGCTGAGATGTAAGAAATTTATGGTTCACATCTATTTCAAAGTGCACGGGGGGTAGACAGGAGGGCCTCAGGTACGGGTCAGGCTGAGGCAGGTCTCGCAGGCCAGGTTCAACTGTGGGTTCAGGAGGAGAAGGAGATGGGGGCTGCAGGCTTACGGTTGCGTGGGTGGCCGGGGAGTGTGCAGTGGTGGGTCTTGATGGTCCTTTAGTTTGCAGGCTCACTGCTGGATGGATTTCCGGTTGAAACAATGGCTTTTAATGACATAGCTCATTTCTTTAAGGACCCGTGGGTGTACACCATCCAGTCCATTTGCTTTATTCACCTTTGTTCTGTCTAAATATTTCTGGATCATATCATTTGTGAGCCAATGTGGATCATGTGGGGCTGTGTCAATACCATGCCCACTATGAACAAGAGATCCCTCATGCTCCTTTGTATACACAGAAGGCAAATTTATTAAATACCTTCTTCAGCTCTCTTTGTCCCCAGTCACCCACTCTAGATTATTTTGTAAAGGACCTACATGCTCGGATCTAAGCTTTTTACTATTTACCGCTTCCATACAGGGCACTTTTACCCCCTTCCTGCCCAGGCCAATTTTCAGGTTTCAGCGCTCTCACACTTTGAATGACTTGCGCGGTCATACAACACTGTACCCAAACTAAAAATTTATAATTTTCTTCACACAACTAGAGCTTTCTTTTGGTGGTATTTAATCAACACTGGGGTTTTTATTTTTTGCTAAATTAACAAAAAAAGACCGAAAATTTTGAAAAAAAAAACATGTTTTTCCTTGTTTCTGTTATAAAAGTTTGCAAATAAATAATTGTTCTTCATAAATTTAGGCCAAGATGTATTCTGCTACATGTCTATGGTGTAAATAACCCAAATTAGGATGTATTATTTTGTTTGTAGGAAAGTTATAGAGTTCACAAACTATGGTATAGATCTGAATATTGATCAGTCCTGAAGTATTGACAGCCAATCTAATTTCTTGAGGTCCAAGAATGTCAGAACAGTACAGATATGCCCCAAATGACCGCTTTTTGCAAAGTAGACAGTCTGACGTATTTCATAAGAGGCATGGCGAGTTTTTTGAAGTTGTTATTTTTTTGTCATAATTTTTCGGAAAATAAAAAAATGTAAAAAATTATTTTGACATACTGTCACCGGTGCAGTACAGCGTCATCATATAACTGGCATCAGGGACACGGACTGGTGACAGTATGAAAAAAAAAATTATATTTTAATTTTTTAAAAAGTTTTTATTAGTTTTAATTTTTTATTACATTGTTTTTAAGATTTGTTTTCCTATTTTACTATGACCAAAGTAGTACAATGTTACCATAGTAACATTGTACTACTTTGGGGAAGTGATCAGTATTTTTTTAAAAAAATTTTTACACAATTTGCTTATATCAAAGAATTACTTTGCTATAAGCAAGCATTCATTCAGGGTTTTTTTTTTGTGCTTAGCTGTGATTTGGCCACGGCTAATCACATGACACAGCTGTGATTGTCCCAGCTTGTGCATGTGATTGCTGTGACCATTCACAGCTAGACACACGAAAGGAAGGCATCCATTGTATACAACTGTCATGTGACCTGCTGTGATTGGTCACAGCAGGTCACATGGTACCGGCAATGGGGCCGGTACTCAGATCTGTCATCTGTCCGAGGTACACGGCCGGTGACAGATCGCGCCACTGCGCTGCTCTGCGGGCATGCAATCTGCACATGCCCGAAAGGACGCCATATGG
This sequence comes from Staurois parvus, assembly GCF_062004578.1. Taxonomy (NCBI): domain Eukaryota; kingdom Metazoa; phylum Chordata; class Amphibia; order Anura; family Ranidae; genus Staurois; species Staurois parvus. The sequence goes on from NW_028317981.1 coordinate 1,634,289, forward strand.
TGTCCACCCGGAGGGACGAGGGGTTTTGCAGGCCACCATCTGGCTATAGGCCAGACGGGAACCTGTTAATATATTTATGGGCTAACATGGCACCACAGAACTGCATGTGAATTGCACAGGAATGCGCACCTCCTTCCTGTGCAATTCCTAGTGTGAATGGGCCCTAAGAATCTTCATACCATCTTTAATAGTACTTTTTCCAATGTGATTCATACTCCAAAACACCATATGGTAAACAGCAATCACCAGATTTTGGAATGGGGAGAGTATTCCTGAATGCTTAGGAAACCCAGATTATTTGGATGTTTCAAAAGAAGTAGTCAACTGTTGCAGCTTGCAGAATTGTTTTCATGACAGGTTTACACTAATTTCAAACCATCAGAATTAAAATCAAAGACACTTTAATCACTACCGGGTGGGCCAATAGGTCAGAGGGGAAAAAGAACAACTACAGACTTATTAATAATCAATAACAATAGCTTATAAACTGTTGCCATGAATGCAGTCTGAGCAGAGCTCAGCAGAGTGGCCAGATGCAAGGACTGTCTTTGCTCTGCTTATGCAAAGCGGACACGGACACGGACACAGCCCGCTCTGTTCTATAAGCAGTCGGATGTAAACTGACCAGCTATCCATTTACACTCAAATGCCCCTAGAGGAGAATATAGCTTCCAATTCACTCGTGAAAGGGGCCTAAGGCAGATAGCAAAGAGCAGAGACATATAGAGATGAAAGGGTATTTGAATTGGAGAGGCCAGAAAGACTGGCAATGAGGGTTTGGAAGGCCAATACTCCAAAGCAATCTCAATAGACAATCAATGTAGTAGAATCTTTTTACCATGTTTGAACATCAATTTTTGCAAATAGTTTGGTGTTAGCTTTTGTTTGTTAACTTAAGTTATTAAAGATGCGAGTGTGATTAAAGCAGGAGTACAGAATACTGGGTACTTTTTCTACAGATCCTCAAATGTGGTATAAGTGTTTTAGTCAGCTTTGCAATAAGTGGTGTTTTACCACTACAAGTGCTATTATTTTACTATTAGTGTTCATTTCTTTAATCATTATGAGTAGGTTATTTACAGCTACATTTAGGTGATTGTCTACTGACAAAAAAAGAAGACTGCAGGTACATCCCTCTATATAAGCCCTCGTACTCCAAGCCAGCCTCCGTATTTTGCTAGTGTCCCAATTGAGAGAAGCTCACCTTCTTACTATGGAGGCTTCTCTCTATCTTGCATTCTGATAATATTTCACGAAGATGATTCTTTTATTAAAATTCATGTTGCACCATTGTCACTGAGGCTCCTAATGCAGCTCCTGGATCAGTTGACTCCTCCACAGCACCCAGTAAGTGCCTGCTGGATGAAAAATGGTGGGCTGGCCTGTAATGTTGCTGGCAGGCACAAAGAGCAATGCATAGAGTTAGCCACAGTGTGCCAGTGGCAGAGCTCTGTCTCTGAAGACCCCTGTTGGGGTATGCCCATCATGTCATTAGTCATTATGATGTATATTCTCTGTTACTATGGCCTACAAAATCTACACTATTGAATACAGGGCAGAAGCCCTTTAAATATTCGGCCAAGGGTGCCCTATTTTAGTGCTGTGGATCCCCTTTGGTGTGTGTGGAAGTTACTATCCACCACCCTGGTGGTGGACTGTGCGCCAGGATTGCCTTTACAATTGATGCTAGTTTGGAGACTGTTATCACATGCCTGAAATGCACTACAATTCCTGTACATTTCCCCCTTGTTGTGCCTTTTGAGCCTGCACGACCCAGACCCTTTTTGTGCCACATCACCTTAAGTTGGCTTACTCCAGCTGTGAGCCATACCTCTTACTTTTTTGGGTGCAATATTGACTAGCAACACCTCTGGACTCTCTCCTGGTGGCATTGTTTAGTTATTATTACATTTCATTATTTGGGTTTTCCTGTAACCTAAAAAAGGTTGGCACCAGACCATTCCCTTTTGCTCCACAGTCATTGAGCTGTCAGTACCCCTCTGGTAAGTATATTCACAAGCTTGGCAGATCTGAAGCACAAATGAAAAGGGTCTGATAGACTTGCTAGTTTAGGGTCAGCTCTACTTTTTACTCTGGCAGTTTCCCCAATCTGTCTCCCTGTCTTCCACTGGGTATTCTGCTGGACCATCTGCCACACCAACTTCCTCTTTTCTATCCAGAAAGAAACTGCCAAAATGCCAGATTTTATGGGCATTTTATTAAGACCACAGCTAGCAGGTATCACAGATGTGCCCCTTCAACCTCCCCTCCTGAATTGTTCTTTGTATTTGCCTTTGAGCCAGACATACTGTATTACCTAAGAAGGCGGTAGCAATTTAGTATGATACCTCTCCTTCTAAGGAATCAGATCAGGATGACATGTCTGTAGCATAAATTGCATTCAATTTAAAGGATACTATAGCTACCTTTATCGAGGTCATATGAGGTTATATGCTCCTGCTTAGCATTAGAGTACCTGAGTCTTCTCACCCCAATGTATCCAGCATGGGGTCCTTTAAATTACCCAAATCAGTTAGGAATTTATCAGTCCACTCACTGGCATAACTAGTCCTGGATAGGGACTGGTTTCACCAGGAGGATATTTTTTACTCCTCCAATATGCTTTGCTCAGCAGTGTCCTATTTAGTAGAGTTTCCCACATTTAAACTCACTATTGTGAAACACGTGTTAAATAATTACACACCTAATTATATATTGCCCTTTGGGGTCAGTTTTAATTTGTATAATATGGATATTCAGAGATTTCGTAACTAAAATCTTGCATAGGTATAATATTCTGCATGGAAAACCTGTGCAATATTAGATCATTTTAAGGTCATGACCCTGAAACCCTGCAAATGGCTTCTTGAAGTAGAATAATATGACGTTTATGGCACTGAATGTAATCAAAAACTAAAGACCTCCTAATTTTGGAATTCAAGCCCTGGACATTTCAGGACAATAATTTTACAGACTGTGTCATAGATACGCCGTTACATATAGCAGGTATAGCAAATATCGTACCCCTCATGTTCCAGGGTCATATGGTCCTTTCCTAGTTACACAGTAACAGAAAACACTGGTAATGCTAGATACATGATAAGAGAACAGAAGCAGAAAATTAGCATACTCCGAGTAAAAAAAAAACAGTCCCCAATTCCCCCCACCCCGCACACAACCCAAACATGATGAGTGCTTTATACCCATGATGTATTAATGAATCGACCTTGGGGTCAAAAGGTCCTCCATCAGAAGTGTAGACTCTAGAAAGTATAAGATCCAATCCTCTGAACTCTCAGAAGGAAAGAACCTACAGATTTGGCACATGAGCACTCAGACAATTGAAAATAAAAAAAACAATCGTAGGATAAGAACACTGAACCTGAGCAACAATCAGTGCAGCATAGGACTATATAAAAATCGGAAATGCGACAAGATATTGATATCTTATAATCAGTCAATAAAAGGGAAGAAAGAAGAGAGGAATAAAGGGGGGGGGAGGAAAAGGGGGAAAAATGAAAAGGGGGGGGGGAGGAAATGATAAAGGAAGGAAGAAGAAATATAGGAGAGATGTAATGGGGGAGGAAAAGGGACAGGGAAGGGAGAGAGGAAGGGAGAAGAAAGAAGGGAAGGGGAAAATGAGATCTGTCAACTCAAGCAAGGCCCCCATAAGAAATAGTGGCATCATGGTAAATCAGTCTCAAATCAATCGGATCATAGTCCAAAGCATCCCTAAAAAGAAAAATAGTAAAACTTCTCCGTGGTCAGCTGATGCATTAGGGTGCCGTCTAGAATCCAGCCAGCGTGAGGCATCCACTGGAGCATTGAAAAATGCACCCTGCCTCTATCTACCACCCTAAGCTTTGCAAGGTATAGCATACTGTAGATTAGCTGATAGTCCCTTAGTCTTTTTCTTCACATTGACAAAACTGGCACGCTGGTTCTGCATAGCTGCAGCTCTCCAATAGACCTTTCAGCCCTCAAAATATTTCCCCTGTCCCTAAAGTGTAACACTCGGGCAATAAGGGGTCTGGGTTGGACTCTCAAAGGGGGATTCTGGTGGAATATAATGGGCTATCTCTATCGTAAGTAGGCGAAAAAAGGTGTCAGCAGCCATGTTGTCTCGGAGCTACTTCTTAAAAAAAATCTTCCAGTTGTTTGCCTTCTACTCCCTCCGGGAAACCCACAAGCCAAATATTGTTATGTCTCAGCCTGTCTTCCATATCCCCCAGCTTGTCAGTATGGGCAGCCAATTATTTTTGAGCAGTCTGCAGAGATCCTTCCATTGGATGCACTATATCTTCTAAATCACTTATGCGTTATTCCACAGCTGAAGATCTCTCTTTAACAGACTACACGTCCTGTTGTCCTGTTTTAGAAAAGATAACTCCACTCTACTACCATCAATGTGCTCAGTGAGAGTGGACTGACAGAGCTGAATGGCCACCATGATTTGTTTCAAAGAGGGCTCCGCATCACTTTCCTCCTGTTGCTCACTACTATAAGCAGGCTGAGACAACCTATCCAGAGAATGTCCCCTTTTTAGGTTATGATCTCTTTGGGGCAGAGGGCTTACTGCCGCAGATCCAGCTGAAGAGACCGGGACCTTCCGGTGCCGCAGCTCTTCTCCACGTGGCTCCTGGCTGCTGTTACTGCCGCCTCCGCCGTCTTGCAAGCCCCAAGCAAACTTTAGCTAAGCGCTCTGCAGAGGATTTCCCTGCTGCCTGGCTGATCTTTACCATGATGGTCCGGATAGTCTTTTCAGCTCCTCTTGGTGTACCGATTTATGACAAAATCAGATGCCATAGATCCGCAGGATGACTGTATAATTATTTGTCCCGGCTGGAGCTCTATCATCCTGCTGTACACATGCCGGAATCTAGCTCCTCCCCCAAGTTAGACTTTTCATTTATGGCCTTACACTATTGAGTGAATAGCTTGGTGGACATACTTTGACAAATCATCCAGATGTGCAGGACCCTTTGGCTTAAATGCTGGTCAACTTGGGTCTCATACAAGCAGTTACCCTTTGAAGGGTGGAGCGGTTACCCTTTGAAGCCTGTTTGGTTTCTTTTGGATATGTACAGTACATCAAGAAGATCACAGAGGGTAAGAGTACTCTTCTCCTTCAGAAAAAGAAGGCTCACACCTCTACCAGTAGGACTTCTACTCCTGAAAATAGGAATGATTCTTTTCGTCACTCTCAGTCTTCCAATGTCAAGTCCAAGCCTGAAACTGACTTACGTAAGTAAGAACTGGAAGTTACTTTCAACTTGACCCACCAAACCAGACAAGACTGGTTCCAGGGCCTCTTCCTAGTTATGGGGGCACCCCTACTTCTAAGACTAGGGAAGGGGAATCTGTTGGATTTCTTTGCCTTCTTCTTCCAGAAAATCTTTGATGCTTGTGTCCAAAGTGTAATTTCCAGGGACTACAAACTGGACTTTCGCTCTCTGCCTCCTCTCCAACTCACACTTACAAATTTGTCCTCTTCCCTGTCATGGCGGGTTGATCTTCTTGCTGCTGTTCATCAGCTCTTGACTCAATGGGTCATTAACCCTGTGCTAACATTAGAAAGGTTTCAAGGTTTTCGCTCAAACCTTTTTAAAGTTCCCAAACTGACCTGAAGTGCCTGACCCATTCTGAATCTGAAGAATCTCAATTTGTTCTTATGGGTTCAAAAGTTCCATATGAAAACTGCTAGATGGATCATTGCCTTTGTCCTTCTGGTTGATTTTATGGCCTCAATAGACATCTGGAATGCTTACACATTTCCATCTTTCTGCCCCACCAAAGCTATCTGCTTTTGCAGTGATTACATGTCCTCAGATGTAGTGACTGATTTTAGGACTATGGTACCACTGGAGGTGGTCATATCATGGAAAGAAAGGTAGGCAAATTCATAGAAATACTCAAAACTCAATTGTAGTCTAAATAGGGAGACACATTTTATATACCACTTTGATTTCAACTGAAATTTTGACCTTTAACAACATTTCCTTAAATCCTTTGATTCTCATTCTCACCAAGTCACACTAAGATGAAAATGTGCGTGGACTTCTAATCTCCTAATTAATTACCCCAACAATAAGTATGAGTGAATATGCTTGATTCTGTTCATGAGACGTTCTTCAAATCTTTCCTAAACTATTAAAATTCCAAATTTTAAATTGAATCCCATTGAAGTCTATAGGGGGCTAAATTTATATAATCAATCTGAACATTTTTAAGGCTAATAGGCAAGGTATTGTCAAAATATGGCATGAAGACATTTACCAATGTAATAAAAATAAATAAATAAATATACTGTATGTAAGGGAGTGGGTCCTCCCTTTAATTGCCTCCTAAAGGCGGTTCTCTCATTCTGGGAGGACGTCATATGATGTCCTCCCATTTTAACTGTGCATGCAAGCCCCTGGGGGTGTGATCGGTGGTGCACTGTGTCCCTGGGACACAGCGGATCACTGATCAGAGTAAAGAGATGATGATGTCGGCTCTGTCATGTGATCAGCTGTGATCAGAGCTGATCACATTTAAATTAGAAATGCAGGTTATCAGCAGATGTCTCTTCACGCTGACAGCACGTGAGGAGAGGAGATCCGGTAATCAGTATTCCTCAGAGGGGACATCTACACTGATCATCATAGCACTGGTGATCAGTGTAGCCCCATCAGTGCCACCTGTCAGTGTCCATCAATGCCACCTGTAATTGCACATCAATGCCACATATCAGTGTCAACCAGTGCACATCAATGCCACATATCTGTGTCAGCCAGTGCACATCAATGCCACATATGAGTGCCCATCAGAGTTGCCTTTCAGTGCCAACTATCAGTGCTGCCTATCAGTGCCAGTCAGTGCCACCTAACAGTTCCAATCAGTGCCGCCTAACAGTTCCAATCAGTGTCTCCTATCAGTGCCAGTCAGTGCCACTTATCAGTGCCATATATGAGTGCTGCCTTTCACTGTCCATCAGTGATGCCTATCATTGCCTCCTCATCAGTGCCACCTATCAGTGCCCACCACTGCAGCTTCATTAGCGCACATCAGTGAAGGAGAAAAATTACTTTTTTTCCAAAATTTTAAAACAGAAACTAAGAATTTTTTTTTTTAAATTTCAGTATTTTTTAGTTTGTTTAGCAAACAATAAAAATCCCAGTGGTGATTAAATACCACCAAAAGAAAGCTCTATATGTCCCCATAAAAATGATAAAAATTTTGTTTGGGTACAGTGTTGCATGACCGAGCAATTCTCATTCAAAGTGTGACAGCACTGAAAGCTGAAAATTGGCCTGGGCAGGAAGAGATTAAAAGTACCCAGTTGCAAGTGGTTAAAGTGATTTTGAGAGCAACATGGGAAAACAGCAAACCTTTCAATGACACTCTTGTAAGGGGCCTTTAAATAGTTGCAGTAGTTGAGGCCTTTAATTAGCTGAGGACTCATTTTACACACACCCCAAAAAAGTTATCAAAGTATGCAGGATGTATTTAGCACCTCCAGTCCCTCTAATATCTGCTGTGCCCCTAACACAAAACTTGAAACTCAGGTCTCAAAATGAAGCCAGAAAGCTGCTGTGCAAATATAGCAGCTCTGGCGACTGTTACTGTAAAAAAAAAAAAAAAAAAAAAAAAGAACCGTCTGACTCAGTATTTATCAACATCAATATCAGAAGCAAAATAGAGAGATGTTACTTCTGTATCTACACTGTTTCATTCAACTGCAGATCAAAGGGATGGTTTGAAGATGCTGTCTGTTAAAGCAACTTGATAAGGTAAAAATATATATTGTTTTTTGTTTAATAAAATGTGTTTAATCCTTATTAACCCTTGGTTACCTAGCCCAAATTAACTTATTCTTCCCTGTCTCCATTCAACTATTATTTTCCTGCTGATTTTTTTTTTGTTTATTTCTGTTTTTATTAACCATTATTATTTAATTTAACAAATATTTTTGTGCATGGGCTGTAGGAGAGGCTTCCTTCATGGATGACACCCATGCATGCCATTCCTCTGCAGTGTACACTGTATTGTGTACACTTCTTTAGCTAATTGCATTGTACTTGCATGGTGATTTTCTTCAACCCTTCTCATCAGAAGACACTCCTGTTGAGGTGTTAACTTCTGTGGATGGCCTAGCTATCTCTCTGAGATGATTGCAGTTTCATCTTTGTTAAATTGTTACATTTTTTTTTATAATATAGTCTAATCCTCTACAACAGCTGTTTCTACTCAAGTGTTTTAAGAAAGAAATGGTTGTACTTGATTGCTTCTCTTTGTAACTCTGTATATAAATATGGAGGTTTTAAAATCATTTTCAGAATTGAAGCCTGAAGAAGGTACCTAATGAATCCTCAACATTTGTATCTTTAATACCTTAATTGTGCAGCAGTCAGGGATTGGTAAATCTGAAGCAATGCAGACGGGTACTGTTGTTGGACCAATCAGTACCCCACCTTTTGAGTTTTCCTGTTGGTCCTATTCCTATGAAAAAGAGCCTCATTGACCAGGATAGGTATAGGAGGAGTAAGGGGCTGAGATTGCATGTAATTTCAGTTGCCCATATCCTTGTCTGTAGCGATTATATGTGATATTTCATTTGACTGAAGGTATCTTTACTTATGCAATTGTTCATCATGTACGGTTTAAAAGGTCCAGGTTTGCGACAAATACATTTTTAATAGAAAGAGAACTATAGAATATATAAGCTTATCAAAAGTCTGTCACAGATTTATAGAGTCCCTCACCGTCTTTCTTTGTGGAAGACGCTGAAAACAGACAGGAACTTTTTCCGTAGCTGGGCAGGTTAACAAGACTTGTGAATGACTAACGTTTGATCCTTTTCTCTTTCTGTGAAGGTTTTAAACCATAGTCGGCTTTACTAAAGATGGGTTAGTAGTAGTACCATTTTTAGTTAGCTCCTTGTTTGCATTTTTTGATTGTATTGCCATCTTTAAAAAAATTGCAAAAAAAAAAACAGTCCAGTGCAAAAACATTTCAGTAGATTAATTTTTTGCGCTGAAATGTATTTGCACTTCAAACACTTTATAAATTGCATAAATTTGTGCTAATTTTATGTACATTCTTGGCACATTGCACTTTATATTATTCACCCATTTTTTTGTGGTTTGATGATTAATATGAATTCTGATATTTTTGATGAATTAACACAATGCAGTTATCAATTTAATTCTGTAAATAATGTAAAGTTTTGAAAGACGGTTTAAGTACAGCTCACAATTTTGTTTTTAAACAAGACAGAATGCTCAGTGTGAAGGGTAGGAAGTATATAGCTGTCCCTGATTGTTTTGTAATGCTTTACCAATGCTCATTTTAAATACATACCCTAGAGGGATCTGTCCCACAATATCCATGTGATACTTTTCAGGAAGGTTAAAACTACCAGAGATGGCTGTAGCAATAATGACCTATAAACATATATATAATTTTATTTAAGACGTAAAAGTAAAATTTAAAAAAAATAATAAATGCTGTATTGAGTTAGAACAACAAATTAAAATTTGCAAGCATATTTATGAAATTCTGAGGCATCTAGTCACATTCATCGTAATGGATTCATTTACATTTACTATATATTCATCAGCATCAATTAAAATATTTAAAATGCAATGAATGTGATGTCAGTGGATGCTCAAACCTATGAATCTGCAGCAATGTCTTAAAGTAATTGTAAAGAATACTTTTTTAAAAAAAAATAACTAACATGCCATACTTAACTGCTCTGTGCAATGGTTTTGCACAGAGCAGCCCTGATCCTCCATTTCTCTAGTCTCCTGCTCCTGGACCCCCCCCCCCCCACCAAGTGCCCACCATAGCAAGATGCTTGCTATGGGGCACTCGAACATGCTAGCCCTCGATTTGGCTCTGTGTGTCCGTGAGACAAAAAGTTTTTTTTTACCTTAAAGGAGAGTTCCAGACCAGAAGTTTTTGTGTTTATTAAAAGTCAGCAGCTACAAAAACTGTAGGTGCTGACTTTTAATAAACACACACTTACCTGTCCCAGAGTCCAGCGATTTTCTCACCCGTGCCATCCCTTCTCCCCTTCTCTCCTCCACGGTATTGTATTGGCATCTCAACTGTGGGCACCTGGCTGTGACAGCTTGCGGCTTCCTGTCAAAACCAGGTACCCCCCCAAAAGGTGCCAAATATGGCAGTGGAGGGGGTTAGGAGGCAAATAAGCGAAGCTTCCGCTTTTGAGTGGAACTACGCTTTAATGCAGAGAATAAATTAAAGTCTGCCTTTAGAACCACTCTAATTATTATTATTATTTATATTATACAGAATATATAGAGGCAACAGTTTGTACAGAGCTTTACAAAATAAAAGGAGACAATGCAAGACAAGGAGGTTAGGGGGGTCCTGCTCATGAGGGCTTACAGTCTAAAATGTAATGTTGGAGTAAGTGTTCATTGAGGGCTTGTTCACGCTATGTGAGGTGATTAGAGTTTTTCTGTACTAGAAAAAAATGCCAGTCACAAAAAGGGCACATAAAGTTTTTTTTACGTGCCTAATTCACACCACAGTGCTGATGTGATGTACAGGGCGGTGCAGTATGGAAAAATACAAGTATACTTTTATGAGTTGATATAACTCATTTACTAATTAGTTTTTCAATGTTTTTTCTGATTACGAAAAAAATGTATATAACAATTAGAATTGTAGTTAACCTGTTTTGATTTTTTTTTTTGGCAACCTAGCAATTTATCCAGATCTTTACATACAGTATCTTTTTATCACTATTATAAAGAACTTAAAAGTATTTTGTGTAGCAACTATAGGATGCATGGAAGACATGACTGCCGCATACTAAATGGCTAATCATCCTTGGATCCTGTACTCATGGACCTTTAAAACATGTTTTAAAATTCACAACATTGAATGTCTGAGGTAAAGGTTATCTGTGAATGTGGAAGAAATGTTGCATTCACGGTTTTAAAAGTAAGCCAAATAGTACAGTAAGTACAGATGTTGATGAATGTCAGTATTTTGCTTGATCCAGTGAATGTGCAGGTGATTGAGTTTTATAAACAAAACAAATGAATGACACTTACGATGATAATCTCCATGGGGATGGGAAAATGGATTTTATGCATATATTTGAGATTCAACTCCTTCACAGTGATTAGCAGCACTATGCTGACCAAAGCAAACACTAAAGATGCCACATTGGTTTGTCCCAGTTTTTTACAGATGTCTATAAATGTCTGCAGGAGAAAAAAAAAAACAAATTAAAATACCGCTGTAGATTACCTTTCCCCTGCACAGTGTCTCCTGCTCAGGGTATGTTCATCTACATTCCCCTTGTGACAGCTTGTACTCAACATTTTGTGTAGCTTCAAATTGTGATTTGGCTGCCACTGATATCTAGATGCCCCACTAACAAATGGGATTGAGATCACATGCAGGTTGGGTGCATCATTAGGGAAATGTGTCTTTGTTTAATATTGTAATTGTTAAATACAATTGCAGTATCAAAGACAGTATTCAAATATTATTTGAATTATTATAACTTTTTTACATTGTTGTCTATTTATCACCCTATAATAAAAACAAAGCAGTGGGGTTTTTTTTAAATTAACACACCAAATCATAAACATTATATGTCTGTTAAAATGTAAACTGCTTTGGAACATTAGTCAGAGTTATTGCCAAGCTACCAAAGCATATTGACACTTCTTAATTTGACCTGGGTATCCAGTTTTCAATGACCCCTAGGCAAGAAAGTGTTAAAGGCTGACTTACATATATAATGGCCAGAGGGCCACTGTATGGTGGAACGGTGACTCCAAATATATACTTGAGCACAGAAAGAAGAATCTGCAAGCCAGCAGCAGTCATAAAACCACGTACAAAGGATTCAGAGAGATATATAGCAACAAATCCAAACTGAACAAAGCCTAGGGCAATCTGAAAAAAAGAAGCAGATAAAAAGATAGTGAAAATTGCTTGTATTCTTTACACTAAAGGGTCAGACCATCTAAACCTTTGGGGGAAATACTTTACAATTACTATGCAAAAAGTCAGTGAAAAAAAACATAAAAAATATACCTTTTTGTTGAACGTACTTCTCAATTATAATTGATATGGAATGATGTTTGTTTTTCTTGGCATGTTCTAATCCATCCCTTTAAATCCATTAGACTAAAAAAAAAGTTTTGCCTTTAGTTATACTTTAAAGAGTTGACTCACAGTAAAAGCTGGCCATTCTCTGCCAATCAGTGCATTCTGATAGTAGTGGGCCTCCTATCAGAATACAATGTCCTGGTTCGGGGAGGCAATTCCTCCATCCTCCTTGTTGGTTTGGATGGGAGAATCTGTTTGTTTTTTTCATCACGTTATCTGAAGGAAAAAAACCAAAAGAGTGTAGCCATATTGCAAACCTAAACCACTAAGTCAGTGTTTCTAGGAGCTGTATAGCTGTAGGTTGCAGAGATGGGCTACATTGTCCTCCCTGTGTTCAAACACTTAAAGTGTTACTAAACCCAGGACCCTGCATTCACTATGTCTGGTCTCCCACAGTACACAGAACATGGAAATGCAATTATTTTAGTATATATAAACTGCTAACTTTTCTCATCAGCAATTAGAGCAGTCTTGTGACTTCAACAGAGCACTGGCTAAAGCTTGTAGGAGTTTTCTTTCTGCTCTAGGAGGATATGAAACCCCTGACCTCTGTCTGGACAGTGCTGATTGGCCCTGTGCTGATCATATGCACTCTCCAAAGAAAAAAAAACATCTCTAGCAATACACACCAAACTGAGCATGCGTATGTGACTACAGATTCAGTCTGTATCAGGTAGTCATTTCAACAAGAGGAGGGGCAGAGAAGAAAGGATCAAATAGCCTTTTAACAACAATGCAGAGGATTGACCCCTTACTGCATATACAGACTTATATTACTAACGTAACCAGCACTCCAGTCTTCATACAACCAAGAAGATGCCAAAATTCCAACCGAAGAGGTGCAGCCCTTCTAAGATCGGGAAATCTGAGCGCTAATGAAAAAGAACAGACAAGGGCGCACTCTCATCGTGCATTACCGTGGTAAAACACGTATTTATTGAAAAAAGAAGATATATGCTCACAAACCAGCGTGATTAAAAGCAGTATATGTGGTCCACAAACACAGTCACAGTACATCTGTGTCTAATGATGCGTATGAGCTGACGCGTTTCGGGAGCTAAACCCCCTTGGCTTGTGGCCAGTAGGAGCATCTTTAGCTCTGAGGAAGGGGGTTTAGCTCCCGAAACGCGTCAACTCATACGCATCATTAGACACAGATGTACTGTGACCGTGTTTGTGGACCACATATACTGCTTTTAATCACGCTGGTTTGTGAGTATATATCTTCTTTTTTCAATAAATACGTGTTTTACCACGGTAATGCACGATGAGAGTGCACCCTTGTCTGTTCTTTTTCATTAAGACTTATATTACTGTTCTGGATCGACTTCAGTACAACCAGCCTGCCCATAGATGGATTGAATCTCAGCCGATCCCTGCTGAACCTGCTGAGATTTGATTAATCTATGACCGGCTTTATTCACATACCCTATTGGTAGTACTACTTTCTATATTAGCAATAAATTTCATTGCTCAATAGCTATTGTATTCAAACTGAACCTTAGGGCACACTGCCCCGATGCGATTCCGCTGTGCTTTTGGCAAACAGCAGCTAACCTGCCGGTTTCGTGTGGATTAGCTGTGCTTTTCCATTGACTTCTATGATGTCCTGCAGTTTTGGTGTGGTTTCAAAAAGTGAATCAAAGATGCAGCATTCAGGAGTTTTGGTGAGCTTTCTAAAACTGCATCAAAACTGCAGCTCCTCATGAAAGTCTATAATAAAGCGCAGCTAACCCTCATAAAAACTATGGGTTAGCTGCGCTTTAGGAAAAGCACAACAGGGCAGTGGGAAACTACCATTAGGCTCATGGTTTCCATAAGCGCTGATGGTTTCCATAAGGCCTTATTCACCTAGTGCGGGTGTCAGCAACCCGCGGCTCCAGAGCCGCATGCGGCTCTTTTTCATCTTTGCTGCGGCTCCGGAGCACACTGCCCACCAGGTGACAGGCAATAGGGTTTCAGCGTGGCAAACATTGGCTGTCAGGATGTAGGCGGGGCAGCGTGACAAACTCCTCTCCTCTCACAGTCCGCCCTGAAGACCGGAACGGCGCGGGAACACGGCGAGAGGAACGCGCGTAGCAAAGGTAAGTGAATTGACACAGGGGGGAATGAATTACTATAGGGGGGATGAATTACTATAGGGGGGATGAATTACTATGGGGGATGAATTACTATGGGGGATGAATTACTATATGGGGGATGAATTACTATAGGGGGGATGAATTACTATATGGGGGATGAATTACTATAGGGGGGATGAATTACTATATGGGGGATGAATTACTCTATGGGGGATGAATTACTATGGGGGATGAATTACTATGGGGGATGAATTACTATATGGGGGATGAATTACTATATGGGGGATGAATTACTATATGGGGAATGAATTACTATGGGGGATGAATTACTATATGGGGGATGAATTACTATAGGGGGGATGAATTACTATATGGGGGATGAATTACTATGGGAGATGAATTACTATATGGGGGATGAATTACTATGGGGGATGAATTATTATATGGGGGATGAATTACTATGGGGGATGAATTACTATGGGGGATGAATTACTATATGGGGGATGAATTACTATGGGGGATGAATTACTATATGGGGGATGAATTACTATGGGGGATGAATTACTATATGGGGGATGAATTACTATATGGGGGATGAATTACTATATGGGGAATGAATTACTATGGGGGATGAATTACTATATGGGGGATGAATTACTATAGGGGGGATGAATTACTATATGGGGGATGAATTACTATGGGAGATGAATTACTATATGGGGGATGAATTACTATGGGGGATGAATTACTATATGGGGGATGAATTACTATGGGGGATGAATTACTATGGGGGATTAATTACTATGGGGGATTAATTACTATGGGGAATGAATTACTATATGGGGGATGAATTACTATGGGGGATGAATTACTATATGGGGGATGAATTACTATGGGGGATGAATTACTATATGGGGGATGAATTACTATGGGGGATGAATTACTATATGGGGGATGAATTACTATATGAGGGATGTATTTTTAGTTTTAAAAATGTGGCTCTCAAAATAAAAAGTATGCATTTGGAGTGCTGTCGATCTTCGGCTCCACATATGTATGTGAGCAGGTCTTCTCCAACATGAACTATATTAAAAACAAACATTGATCACGCCTCACAGATGACAGCTTGCAAGCCTGTGTGAAAATGAAGGTGACGTCTTACAGCCCTGATGTGCAGACACTGTGCACTGAGGTTCAGGAGAAAAAATCCCATTAACCAGATAAATTAAATATTTTAATTAGCTATTAATGTGCAAAAATATATTTTACATTGTTAAGTGAAAAAGTTCTTTTTTTCTTCAGATTGACAGCTAACTGCACGATCCTGTATATAGCATTAAGGTAAGAAACAATATATGCAGTGTCGGATTTGTTTTAAATGTTGCAATGGTTTTGCGGCTCCCAGTCTTTTTTTTCCCTTCGGAAACGGGTCCAAGTGGCTCTTTATGTCTTAAAGGTTGCAGACCCCTGACCTAGTGCATACTAAAGTCTTATTTACCTGCATAGGGTTGCTCAGGTCTTAAGTGCATACCAGTGCAGGCAGTCCCATTGATGTGAATTGGGATGTAGCAGCTGCACAGATACAAATGCTGCTCGCAATCTGACATCAGTGTGGGTGCACAGCCCCAAATGCAGACAGAGTGCACTTGGGGCTGTGAGCCTACACCCACATGAATGTCAGATTTGGAGCAGTGTCATGCAGTGTTCATACAGCCCCTGTATCTTAACTGACATGAATGAGACTGCCTGCATAGGGGTACATGGAACTCTTGTGCATCCCAGTGAAGTTAATCTCGGCCCTCCATGGGTGTATGCTTTAGTACTCCCCATGTCAGTGAGGCCTACGGCAACCTAATTGTAAAAGGAAGTAAATAATTTCACAGCTAAAAATACGAGGTCATTGTATGCTGTTGTAACATTGTTGTACCCATTTACTCACTGAGGAGAATTCAATAAAGCTTTTGTGCTATTTGATACTTTGGCTGCACTAAATTAAAAAATAAATTACCTTCAGTTCAAAGATGAGGAAACTAGAGGTATTTAAGACCAGTTGTAAGCTGGTGTACAGGAAGGGTGTCTGTCTCTATACACTGCTTAGCAGAGCTACATATTTGTCTCTGCTACCCGGTCCCATCCCCACCTACCACTGATTGTTAAGAACACTACCGGCTTCACAGCCAAAAAGATCCTAGCAACCAGTTGCACTGACAGTGGGCAGAGTCTGATATTGAAGCTGAGGGACCAGTTCCCCATCAGGCGCACTCTCTCCTTGTGATTGATAGCAGGCTGTCCAATGGCAAAAGAGTCTGCCCACTGCCTGCTGACAACCACAAGGGGACCTAGTGACATTACTCTCTTTACAGAAATGTCCCTGTGCAGTGTCAAAATTCACAGTTTAACCATTTTTTAATGAATTTGCTGAAATTTTGGTGAATCAAACATTGGCAGATTTGTTCAGTTTCAGGTTACTGCCACATTTACCTGTATAACAGCTGTTAAGCATGCCAGTGTGGCTGAAACTTGCATCCGGGCAGCATTCATTGCTTCAGTGTCTGTAACAGTTATATTGGTAGTTGTGTTTAATGTCTGAAAATTTGATTCTGGAGCCAGTTGCATGCACACATTTCCCACGATAATGCTAATGACAGCAAAGGTACCTTTGAAAAAATAATTTAAAAAAAGGAATAATATAACACAATGAAATAGATAATTAAAATATGTGATACCATGTCAGCAATATCATACCTGGCACCATCTGTGGAATTCCTCCCAAGAAGAAATAAATCACAAGAGGAAAAAAGGAAGAGTACAAGCCATTCACTGGGGGAAGGTTAGCAAGAAGAGCAAAAGCCATACCTGTATAAAAAAAAAAGAAAAAGAAAAAAGGCAACATCTTTTTTTCCCCGATGTCAATGAATTTGTATCAATATGCAATAGATGTATTACTAACCTTGTGGTACCTGTATCGTGCCAGCACTCAGGCCACCAAGAACATCTGGTAGTGCATATTCCTTTAAATTATATTTGGGCACCCAGGTGAGTATAGGAAAGAGGCCAAATATCAGAGATTTAAATTTGGCTGGAGAACAGCTACAAAAAAGTGATGGGTTGAGAATATACAGTATTAAAGATTGGTTCTTTTATGCATATGTGATAACATAGATTACTGATACAGAACTCAGTTACTGCAATTTTGATCACTTATAGTTGCAATTACTGTATAGTAATGGTAATAGAAATGGTAACTCTAAGCAGGGGTTATTTTTTATTTCTCAGGCATGCATTAATAAAGAAAAAAAATATTGTGAATAATAAGGAAAGATACATACTGTTAACATACTGTATACGCAACAACACAGCATGATATTAGGCTACTTTTTTTTTTAGTTGGGCGTTTTTCATAGATTTAAAGCAGAGTTCCAGTTGAATTAAAATAAAAAATAAAAGTCAGCAGCTACAAAAACTGTAGCTGCTGACTTTTAAAATACAGACACTTACCTTTCCCTCAGTCTAGCGTTGTCCTCACCAAGGCTGATTTCATCGGCTGTTTGCTCTCCTCGGCATCTTGAGTGTGGGCACCCGGCTGTGACAGTTTGTGGCTTCACAGCTGGGTGTCCACTGAGCATGCGCAAGTAGCATTGCGCTTTGTGAATGGTCCCGTAGTCTCCTGAGACAGGGAGGGAGAAAGGGAGAGGACAATTTCTGCTTCCAATCGCCTTAGGCGATCGCACCTGAAGTGGGAACCTGTCAAATTCGGGTACCTGCTCCCCAAAGATGCCAATCCGTAATGGTGATCGGGGGACAAAGCATTAAAGCGGAACTTCCCCTTTTGGGTCGAGCTCCACTTTAAAATGAAGGCTATCCTATTTCACCACTAGATGATAATTATCTCCATCTAGTAGCAAAATGTGGTATTTTCCACTCCAAATTAAAAACATTCGAGTAGTACATGAAATGGCCTACCAATATATTTTCCCTCATTTGCACAGAACAAATGTACAATGCCTTGAAAAAGTACTCATACCCCTTGAAATTTTCCACATTTTGTCATGTTACAACCAAAAATGTAAATGTATTTTATTGGGATTTTATGTGATAGACCAACACAAAGTGGCACATAATTGTGAAGTGGAAGGAAAATGATATATGGTTTTCAAAATCTTTTACAAATAAATATCTGAAATATGTTTACAGTGAAGGCACTGTACTTTCATTGGAAGAACTGCTATGAATTTCTTTTTAATAAAATACATGCCTTACTTCCAACATTTGTGATGCAACACAGAGAGGATGGTGAGGCATGCATTGGACTCTGTGTTACCAAAAACAGGAAGTTGTCCTGTCCCTCTTGGTGTATATGGACTAGCTAGCTGAAGCAATAAATGGACATATGGGAATTGATTAGAGATAACTCTAGTCCCTGCTTCAAATGCATACTAGGTCAAATTTTGACAAGAGCCAATTGACTTACAAATGTGTCTTTGGAGTTTGGGCAAAAACCTACACAAGCACAAGGAAAACATACAAATTCCATGAAGGTAGGGTCAGGAATAGGATTCAAATGATTGCATAAGTGCTGCAAGGTAGAAGTGTTAAAGAATAAGTTCACCTTTTAGACAAAAATAATAAATGCACATTTTTTGCAGGGAACAAAATGTGCATTTATTATTTTTTGTCCAAAGGAGCCTGTAAAGCATTGTACCAGCGATCAGTAGATTGCTGATGCCATGCAGGTCTCCTGCAGACCTGTCAGAATATCTGCATGCCGTACGGGATGTTTGAGCAAGCAAGTATTCTGAGAGAAGCTGCAATTAACCACAATGGTGCTCCACAGCGCCGTGGTAATTCATTGAAAACTTTAAGCCCACAGCCGCTAAGGCTGTCGGGACTTGCAGTTCATGCATTCAGGAAAGTCTGTGAGTGAATGAATGAATGAAGCGGCCGTGTGGGTGGAGCAACATACAGCCACGCAAAATTTGACAGTAGGGGGAGATTTCTCCCTGTATTATCTGTAATATCTGAGGGGGGGGGGGGCGGACGTGGCTGCAGCTGTGGGAACATGTCACATGTTCCCATCCTAAAAACAGGTAACATGTTTCCAAAGGTGAACTTATCCTTTAACCACCAAGCCACTGCTAACTCCTAACTTTTTCTCTAGCACTCTAACATTAGGTAACTCCTTCTGCCTACTTTTATTTCACCGTTCACTAGTAGAGACTTGTTTGGAGACTTTTGTCCTTGTTTCCTTTACAGACAGAGCATACATTTAAATAACATCTACATTTTTTTTTCTCACTTGCACATCTTATATAGTGTCTGTTTATATGAGATGAGTGGTGTAGGCACATTTACGTGCTTGGTTTTACAATATTTTGTTTTTGAATATAGCTTGTTGGCAAATGAAGCAAATAGTTAACTCGGGTAAATACAAATTAAAGGGAAACAATAATGGCTTTGTCTCAATTTTATTTATTTATTTATTTTTTAAATGTATACATTTTCAAACCACAATCACTGCATCCTCTTATAGCCCACCTGAGAGGGACAGGAAAGAGATTATGCTTTCCAAGATCCTCATCTCTGTCCTTCCCTGTTCCCTTTATGACAATAGGTTAGTTTTGAATATAATAGTATAATTATTTTATTGAGACAAACTCTGTTGCATTTTATTTACTATAGAGATCCTGTATAAATGTTAATATTAATACTATTAAAAATAATTAATACTACTGACGCAAATAGGATTTATACTAACTGGAGATATATTGGTCTAGATCTTATATTTTATAGAATTTGGTTTGTATATTTTCTACATAAAAATATATTCAATATGTTGCTCCAAATTCCTTATATACAACCTACTATTCTTGTCACTGCGCAGTGTAATTTTACAATTTGTATATTTATTATAGTAGATTCGGCAAAGAAAAAGATTGAGGAGCTTGCCCAATTCCTATTTTTTGGGTGAATTTAGCATGATGGGTTTTTTTTTATATGTTACGTTGAGGCCTGGGGGCAAGAATGTGTATGACAGATATCTGTATAGCTCTTTTTGTGATTGAGGTATTGTAATTTGATTTGAATTTGATATGTAGTCCCTGGGTGCGAATGTATGATGGAAGCGGTTTTTGTGGCTAGCAAGCAAATTTATTCAAAAAACCCATATATTTGCTATTTGGCAATGTTAGAATTAATTCCAGAGATCCATATGTTTTAGATTAATGTGTTTTTTTGTTGGGGTTTTAAATTGCATAGTGTTTGTAATATACTCCTGAAGCGGGTGCATTGGTCCATCTAAACCTTTTGCAAGCAATTATTCCTTTGTGATTACAAGCACTAATCGCCATGGATGTTTCACCCAGCAATATTCTGAGGACTGAGGGACCACTGTTTTGCAAACAGCTTGAATACCAAGATGCACCATTGGTGCAAGTGCAGCCAAACTAGAATGTAAGGGTGCACAATTTTACGTGGAATTTAATGTGAATATAGAGATACTCTTAAAGCGCTGTGTCCCTTCTTTTTTCCCAGTTTGCTATACCTCTACCTTTCTTTTAGGGGTATAATGTATTATAAAACCCTTAGGAAGACAATGTTCTACTCAATTCAATACAAATCCTTAATAAATATTGTTGAATTCTTCCTGTGATGCTCTGGACTAAAACTTCACTTATTTCCCCTTTATATAAATAATGTGTTAAGTAAAAACACAGAGATTTAGTTTTCTGAAAAATGGAGAATTGAGAAAGGACAGATCTCTCTGGTTTGCTGCTCAGCAATTTATTGGAAGAACCGGTAAATTGCTTATTTTGAACAACTCCCTAATAAGCAATAATGTAGTAAATAAAATAATGTAGGTATACACTACCTGAACAGTTTTCGGGCCTTCCCACCAACAGGGTAAGAACGATTCTTCTTTTCATATTCCTCATTGAAAATGTCAAGTGAGTATGTAAATCGGTCAACTGCATATCGAGGACGAACTTTGTTCATGTTTGCAGCCTATACAGTTGAAAAGAAAACATTTTCTGTTAGCTATGAAAAATGTAAAATATATTTCATTTAACAAAACCTAACTTTTGTAACAATTTGGATTTAATTTTGCAAACAGATTATTTATGAAGCATAATTGCTTGTTTTTTGTGGGGACTTTGTCATTTTTTAAATGTTTGAACCTTTAAAACTGGTAACTGCTTTCCCTTTAAATGTACAAACCAAATGTACATTGAAAAGAAACACACACAGATGTACATATATATATATATATATATATATATATATATATATATACTCACCCCAAAGTGTAAAAATCATGAATATGTAACTATAAAGTCTACTATATGGTTCATCAGCCAAGATGTGCATAAAAAAGTCAATAAAACTGCATGTGTTCCCTCCTCCAGGTGAGTTCCATTATCATTGTCACACTTTGCCTCTTACCAATAATCAAGCCCCCCAAGTTATAGGCAGGTGTTAATTGACTCACAGATACCAGAGAAATGCTGAAGCAATCATATCACAAAGATTGGGAAGTACACAGGGCATTTCAACGTGAGATACATACAGTCACCTTTTCTGTACTTAGATCACCGTGTATCCGGCAAAAAAACAGATCTCATAGCATAAAACCTCCAGGTTTACTGAAGCACAAATTAAAAGACCACTCACAAAAAATCAACACATCTGCATCTAGCATGCCTCTGTTGCGGCTGCTCTGGACGATGTGATGATATCAGTACGGGCTCTGCAGGCCTGTGCTGACGTCATCACATGGCCGGTGCAGTTTGAACCATTTGAAGACCAGCATGTTAAACATCCTTCCTGTCCAGGCTTCAGCACTGTGACACAGACCAACAGATCTCTGGGTGGCAAATCACCATTCATTTTTTTTTTTAATATATATATATATATAAAAGGGAAAAACACAAAAAAAAAAGGTTTTGCCTAGTTTCTGTAAAAAAATGTTGCAAATAAATAATTCTTCTTCAAATATTCAGGTTAAAATGTATTCTACGACATATCATCTCTAAAAAAACGAATTAATGTATAATATTTAGACTGTGAAAGTTATGGCATCTACAAACCGTGGTAGATAAATGTAAAAATATATCAACCATGATTTCTAGAGGGCCTAAACTGCGAGGACAGTACAAAAACCCACGAAAGGACCCTTTTTTGGAAAGTAGGCATGTCAAGGTATTTAGTATGAAGCATGGTAAGTTTTTTGAAGTTGTAACTTTTTGGCATAAATTTTTGGAAAATGAAGAAATGAAATAAAATTTGTTTTTCTTTTCACAAACGTTTCAACAAGTTGTTTCTCACACATATTATAGACACATACTGTGAGTCACTTTGGGTGGGGGACCCATGAAACCCAGCTCACTTTGGAGAGGTGGGGAGACCCCTGTCTCAGCTCCCCATATCCCTCTTATGTGTAAATCACCCTGTTCCTGTTAGGCTTTGTCTCAGACTGTGTATAGATGTTTAGGAGATAGGTGGAGGTGGGGGGGTTGTTGTTGTTTAATGTGTGAATTAGCTTAGTGGCGGGGTGTCTCCAGCAGCCCTCCCTCCTGATAGGACTGTCTGCTGGTTTG
This sequence comes from Staurois parvus, assembly GCF_062004578.1. NCBI lineage: Eukaryota > Metazoa > Chordata > Amphibia > Anura > Ranidae > Staurois > Staurois parvus. The sequence goes on from NW_028317981.1 coordinate 1,657,105, forward strand.
AAGTTTGAATACCTGTGTGTCTCTTGCTACTAAATGTAGATTGCCCCACCCTATTTCATTATGTTCTTCTCTGGGTAACTGCATCTATCTCCTACCTCTGCTCTTAACTAGAAAAACGCATTGACTCCTGCTGTTCTTCTCTGGGTAACTGCATCTATCTCCTACCTCCGCTCTTAACTAGAAAAACGCATTGACTCCTGCTGTTCTTCTCTGGGTAACTGCATCTATCTCCTACCTCCGCTCTTAACTAGAAAAACGCATTGACTCCTGCTGTTCTTCTCTGGGTAACTGCATCTATCTCCTACCTCCGCTCTTAACTAGAAAAACGCATTGACTCCTGCTAAATTCTGAACAAATGGTGTATTTATATTTGTGTGTATGTTGACCAGTCCTCACCTCTAGGTGCAATCAGGTTTACGACTGTAGCCTGGTTCCTAAGAAACATCCCCCACTATTCATGTGAGCCTTATCAGCTTCTAATTGGGGCGGAGTTGAATGCTCATTTGAGCATCTCCCTATAAATTTAGATCAGCTCATGGGGGGAGATCACTGATGGGGGGCAAGTCGCTGCTTCTGATTGAGTGCGGCTTTGAACGAGTGCGAAGCAGTTAAACACAGCAGTTGAACTTAAGCAGGAGAACTCAAGCAGCAGGAAGACACAACAATAGCAAGAAACTCTACTGCAAGCTGGACAGACTGCAAACAAACACCCTGGGAAACATCTCTTACATGCCTGAGACCCACTCCGTGTACCTTTTATATAATACGCCCCCTCTTCTCCTTATCTTATTACTATCCTCTGTTCCCAAATCTCATTTCTTTACCCCTCTGCTCCACCCTAAAACTTGTACATCTCCCCCTCATTGCTATCTTCTCCCTACTATTGCTCTCATCACCTCCCCAAAATGCATCTTCCACTCCTCCTTCTCGTTTTTCTCTCTTCCGTTCCCAAAATCCATTCACTATATCTCTCTGCTCCTCCCAAACAATTGTATATTGTGTTCTCACTGCTTCCTTCGCCCCTCTACGGCACCCACCACCTCCTCCTGTTACTCCACTCTCCCACTGACCCCAGCACCTCCACTAGTAGTTTCTCACGCTCCTGCACATCCGGCTCCCATGCCACCTTTCTCACCCTTCTCCTCCTAATAACCGCGGGGGACATCTCCCTGAATCCTGGCCCTCCACCACCTCCCTCACCCGCACAACACCCTCCCGCCTCCACGTCCCGCCGCAACCCCCGCAACTTAGTATCTGTTCCCCTGCTCCCTAAAATCTCCCCCCCCCGTTTTCATGTGCACTCCTCAACGCCCGATTGGTGTGCAACAAGCTTATCGCCATCCACAATCTCTTTGTTTCCCGCTCCCTCAACCTCCTGGCAATTACGGAAACCTGGATCCAGCCCACTGACTCTACCTCCCCTGCTGCACTCTCCTACGGCGGTCTCACCTGGACCCACTCACCCAGGCCCAACGGTCGTAAAGGTGGTGGGGTTGGTCTGCTCCTGTCACCGCAGAGCACCTTTGGGTCCTCCCAAACCCCCCCTCCCTATCCTTCTCCTCCTTCGAGGCCCACTGCATCCGACTATTCTCCCCAACCCCCCTGAAGATTGCTGTAATATACCGGCCTCCTGGATCCATACCCCGCTTCCTGGATGACTTCTCCTCCTGGCTACCGTTCTTCCTCTCCTCTGAGCTACCCACCATCATCCTTGGGGATTTCAACATCCCTGTCAACCTCGACAACCTGGACACAGCCTGTCTCCTCCACTTAACCTCCTCCTTTGCACTTGCACAGTGCATACAATCCACCACCCACTCTGACGGTAATATCCTTGATCTTGTCTTCTCCAACCGCTGCGCTCCCCACAACCTCACTAACACCCCCTTCCCTCTCTCTGACCACAACCTGATTACCTTCTCTATCTCCTCGTCCTTCAACGCCTACCCCTCCAAATGTCACACTACTACCAGCCGTAACCTCCGCAACCTTAACCCTGCCCCCCTCCACTCTGCAGCTGATCAACTCCACGACAGCATCCTCCCCCTGTCCTGCCCCGACTTGGCTATGACCGCCCACAACAACGCATTCTCAACAGCCCTTGACTCACTAGCGCCTTTAACCGCACGCAACATCAGACCCCGACCGCTCCAGCCCTGGCAGGCTGATCACACCAAAACCCTCAAACGACACAGTCGTGCCCTGGAGCGACTATGGCGCAAAACAAAATCCCAACAAGCCTTCACCCGCTACAAATCTGCCTTCCACACCTACACCTCCTCCCTCCACGCTGCCAAAGAAGCCTACTTCCTGACCCTCATCAAGGCCCTCTCCTCCAATCCTCGCCGAGGATTCTCCACCTTCAACTCTCTACTCTCGCCACCCCCACCTCCACCCAGCACCTCACTCACTGCCCTTGAGATTGCCAATCACTTCAAAAACAAGATTGACACAATTCGCAAGGACATCGCCGCAACTCACACGCCCTCTCAACCCATCCCCTCTCACACAGCTACCCCCTCATCCCCCCTCCCCCTCGACATAACCCACAGGGACTTCGTTGCTGCTCAAACTCCCTCCAACCCCCTTCCCCCTCACTCAGCTAGCCCCTCATCACTCCTCTCCCACGGCCCCACCACTGCTCTGACCTCCTCTTCCACCCCACCCTACACTCCTCATACTGAAGCTCCCCCAACACTCCGCACCTTTGACCTTACTACCATCGAGGAAGTCTCCAAGATCCTCTCTGATGCCCACCTCACCACCTTCCCCCTCGACCCTATCCCCTCACAACTCCTACGACCTCCCTCCCCCTCCATCCTACGCTCCCTCACCCACATCTTCAATCTCTCCCTCTCCTCTGGCACTTTCCCCATCCCTCTGAAACATGCACACATCACCCCCATACTTAAAAAGCCCTCCCTGGACCCCAATGACCCGAACAACCTCAGACTTATTTCCCTGCTCCCATTTACATCTAAACTCCTCGAGCGCCTAGTCTACACCCGCCTATGCTCTCACCTCAACAACAACAACCTCCTCGATCCCCTACAGTCTGTCTTCCGTCCCCTACACTCCACCGAAACTGCCTTACTCAAACTCTCCAACGACCTGCTAACCGCCAAAGCTAATGGCCACTATTCAGTGCTCCTACTCCTTGACCTTTCTGCGGTCTTCGACCACCCCCTCCTCCTCAAAAAACTACACTCCCTCAGCCTCAGAGATTCTGCTCTCTCCTGGCTCTCATCCTACCTGTCACAAGGCTCTTTCAGCGTTACCTATAATGCTCCCACCTCCCTCTCACTCCCCCTCTCTGTTGGGGTCCCTCAAGGCTCTGTCCTCGGGCCCCTTCTCTTCTCCATCTACACCTCCTCCCTTGGCCAACTCATACACTCTCACGGCTTCAACTACCACCTCTATGCCGACAACACACAAATCTATCTCTCAACCCCCCACCTCACCCCCTCTGTCTCCGCTCGAATCACACACCTGCTGAGCGACATATCAGACTGGATGTCGCTCCACTTCCTTAACCTGAACCTCTCCAAAACCGAGTTTCTTGTCTTCCCCCCAGCCTGGACACCACCCCCCATTGACTTCTCTATCACATCGAACAACGCTACCATCAAACCCGCCCCGCAGGCCAGAGTACTTGGTGTCATTCTGGACTCCAACCTATCCTTCCAGCCCCAAGTCCAATCTTTAACAAGCTCGTGAAGACTCCACCTCCGCAACATCGCCAAAATACGCACGTTCCTAACTCCAGAAACCACTAAACAGCTCATCCACTCCACTAATCAGATCTGGAGTACCTGCTGATGAAATAACAGCATCTGGAAAGGGTATACAGGCAACTGCTAAAATATGTTCAGCAGCATGCCCAAAAGGGGCAGTGGAAATTCCAGAGATTGCCATCCCCAAACCTAAAGTGCTGGCAAAAGGGCAGAGCTCTGCTAGCTTATGCCCAGCGCTGGTAACATCTTCTGGGTTCCACGGACAGGAAATGGTGAACCCCTATCCCCAGACACCAGTTTAAGAGACTAGGGATTTGATTGACTTTTCTGCTGAGGAGGAACCAGCCGGTGTGCCTCCAGAAGAAGAGCTGGCATCAGGGCATGGCGTGTTGACCTTTGCCCACAACAGTCAGTACTGCAGGAGCTACAGGAAGAGGATGCAATCGGCACCTCACAACTGCAGCTTGAGCTGCTGTCCATGGATGGGACTTCGGTATCCACTGACACAACCCCAGAAAAGGGTCTGGCACTGGGACAGGAGGATGTCGCCTTACCTTGCGAACACTGGGGGATGTCCATCAAGTCAAAGAGGATGAGACTATAGTCACCACCTGGATACCCCAGGGATGCTGGGCAGTCAGCCCAGATCCCCAACAGCATGATGGAGTCGGCCCAGCCACCCTGTCTTCTCTCCAGTGACTGAGAGGACTTCAGGGAGAAGGACCAGTCCGTACTTCTCCCCAGCGGCGGGTATGTTCTACGAGAGAGGCAGAGGTTGGCTGGGTGAGTAATGCTTTGTGTGGGACAATTTGTTTGGGGAACTGTGTGGGTTCTGGCATTGGGGGACTGGAAGTACCGACTAACTTCGGAGTCCACCTGTCTGGGGTTTCCTCCTGCATTAGTCTCCTGCCGAAAGGGGAGGTATGTGACGGGAGTCACTTTGGGTGGGGGGCCCATGGAACCCAGCTCACTTTGGAGGGGTAGGGAGACCCTTGTCTCAGCTCCCCATATCCCTCTTATATGTAAGACTCCATGTGCCTGTTAGGGTTACAGGGTGATCTGTCCTAATATTGTGTGGGCTTTGTCTCACACTGTGTAGACATGTTTTGGAGATAGGTGGGGGCGAGGGGTTGTTGTTGTTTAATGTGTTTATGTGTATTAGCTTAGTGGGGGGGGTCTCCAGCAGCCCTCCCTCCTGATGGGACTGTCTGCTGGTGTGAAGTTTGAATATCTGTGTAGCTCTTGTTACTAAATGTAGATTGCTCCACCCTGTGTCATTATATAGGGAGGGGGGACTGTCCCCTGAGTGTATATATTGTATCTGTGTTTTCTAATAAACTAGTCTACCTACTGGTTTACTTCAAGACTGATGTTGTCTTGTTGTCTAGTCTTCTATGGTCGGTGTTCGGACGGGGAAGCAGTATTCTAACGGAAGAACTGAAGCACAATCTGGGTCGGTTCCGTTACAGATACTTAAAATACACCTCAATCTCATGAACTCCTCCTGAGCATAAGGATGCCTCATGTGTGAGACTTTTTTATTGTCTAAATGCATAGAAGAGCCATAAAAGTCTTCAGACTTTCAAGGGGCATAGGTTACATATCTAATTTTTTTGACCACATATTGCATTTCTTGAGGCTCTGAAATGCCAAGACAGAAGAAACACCCAAAAAATGACCACATTTTGCAAATCAGACACTCCACTGTATTTACAAAGAGGCATGGTGAGTCTTTTGAAGATTGTACGTTTTTGCCACAAATGTTTGGAAAATGAAGAAAGAAGATTAAATTTATTTTTTACACAAAGTTGGCAATAAGACATTTTTAACATACAGATCAAGCACACTTAAAAACCTAAAACATATTCTGCTAACCCTGAGTATAGGGATGCTACCTACAGTATGTGAGATGTTTTTGACAGGTTAGTTGCATAGATGGCACTAAGATCCAAGGAGCACCTTCAGGCTTTCATGAGGCATGAATTATGTCTATGTCTATTATCTATGACATTTCGGTAGACCCTGGTGTGCCAGAACATTAGAAAGTTCCACAAAATGATGATATTTTGGAAAGCAGACACCTCAACATAACACAATTTTTGGAACATAAAGAAAGAAAATTATTTATTTTTTAACAAAGTTGTCAAATAATAAGACATTTCTACAACACAGTATGGGCATATCTATAATTACACTCAAAATAGAAATATTAAAGTGTGCATGCAAAATTGTGTGCTACAATGCTTCAAAATGCCATTAAAAAAATAAAATAAAATAATTATATATATATATATATATATATATATATATATATATATATACATTTTTTTTTAACAGAACTGTGAAACAAACAAATATATACCATGAGTATCTCAAAATAAACAGTCCACCATTTAATTGTGTCTAGTGTCCACCATACACCTTTCACTGTGCAATTTCCAACACCAATCTCCAAATACTTTCACCTTTGCAATTTGACCTAAAAAGTTATTCTAGTTCAATATGCACATTCCCCTTTTAATGGGGTTACTATAGCCACATCTAGTTCCCTTCTGTGCTGTCTTAGGCATAGTCAGTCCAACTCTACCTTTATTAATCCATGGAAAAAATTCTGAATCTGGTTAAAAAATAATTTAAATAATCATAGTGCTTTCCATTTCCCACTATATTTTATTAACATTCAATGAAAATATCACTCACATAATGATGCGCACAAATCTGGTGCACTTCAGTATTACAGGCTGAATTTCCCCTTAAAGTGGCTGTAAAGGCTGAAGAGTTTTTTTAACTTCATGCAGTCTCTCACAAGATTGCAGGCCAAACATGTCCGGTTTGCAGCATGACATTATTGACTCCTCCCTATGTGTTAAATCATGGTCATGTGACTTCATCTGAGATGGATACACCCCAAAACATATTCCTCTTCTTTTCCCAAGTATAGAAATACTACATGTGTAAGATTTTTTTGCAGCCTAGCCACATAAAGGACCTAAATCCACAGAGCTCCTTCAGGCTTTCATGGGACATTATTTATGCATATAATGTCCTAACTACTGTTTTTAGAAAATGCAAAAAGAAAATCTATTTTGTTGTTAATTAAGATATTACTAACACATGACATAGTGTGTCTTTAAAAGATTACAATTTTTTTGCCACATGATTTAAAAAAAAATTTTTTTTTATATAAAATTGTCAATTATTAAGACATTTCTAACACACAGTATAGTCATACTTAGAACCAGGGGCGGACTGACAACTCATGGTGCCCCCAGGCAGTAAGAGATAATGGGGCCCCCTGTGTCCCCGCCTACACTCAAGCACACCCACACAACACCCTACCTACATATTGCAGCTCAGCTGCATAGAAGGGGCATTTAAATATTTACTGCAGTAAAGACTGCATGCATGTTCCCAGCTTCTTTCCGTAGAAGCCACTGGGCACTTTCAGGTTTAAAGATGGCTGCCATGTAGGGGAAGTGAAAGAGAGAGGGGAGTGAGAGGGTGAAAAAGAGGAGGGGTGTGAGAGAGAGAGAGAAAGAGAGAAGGAGGAGGAGTGAGAGAGGAAGGGATGAGAGAGGAGGGTTGTGTTTTAAATTGCGCTAAAAAAGGGCTTAAAAGGGGTGTGGTTAAATAGTGTCTGAGATGACTTATATAGTGCAGAATGAGGTAATGTTAAATAGGGAATGTACAGTGTGGAGTGTATGACAGTGGGTAGTATGTACAGGGAGAGGAGTGTGGAGTGTATGGTGGTGGGTAGTATGTGTAGGATGGTGTCAGTAGTTCTTCATTTTTATTATTATTATTTTATTTTCTTTTACAATTTTTTACAAATTAATTTTTTATTATTTTTATCATTTTTTTCACAATGCTTTTGGGTGGCCAGTGGAAGGTGTTAGTAGAGCAATGGCGTGGGTGTCAAAATTTTTAAATTTTTATTATCTAATTTTGTAATTATTTTTTTACAATTTATTTCTGTGTTATTTTTTTCACAATAATTTTGTGGGGGCAGTGGACAGTGTCAGTAGGGAGCACTAGTACATGTTGGGCTGTCATTAGATTGGGATGAATAAACAGAACCTGTACCCCCTTATATCGGAAGGAAGGGAATGGATGGAGGAAAGGAAGGAAGAAAAGTGAGGGAGGGAGGGAATGGATGGAGGAAGAAAAGGGAGGGAGGGAGGGAATGGATGGAGGAAGGACGGAAAGAAAATTAATGGAGGAAGTTAGGAAGGGAGAGAGGGAATGGATGGAGGAAGAAAGGAAGGAAGGAAAGGGAGGTAAAGAAGGAGGGGAGGAAGGAAGGAAAGAATGAAGGGAGGGGAGGAAAGAATGAAGGGAAAAGAGGAAGGAAAGGAGGAAGGGGAGGGAGGAAAGAATGAAGGGAAGGGAGGAAGGCAGGGAAGGAAGGAAGGAAGGGAGGAAGGAAGGAAGGAAGGAAGGAAGGAAGGAAATAATGAAGGGAAGGGAGGAAGGGAGGAAAGGAAGGAAGGAAAGGGAAGGAAGGAAGGAAGGAAGGAAGGAAGGAAGGAAGGAAGGAAGGAAGGAATTTTTATTATCTAATTTTGTAATTATTTTTTACAATTTATTTCTGTGTTATTTTTTTCACAATAATTTTGTGGGGGCAGTGGACAGTGTCAGTGGGAGCACTAGTACATGTTGGGCTGTCATTAGATTGGGATGAATAAACAGAACCTGTACCCCCTTATATCGGAAGGAAGGGAATGGATGGAGGAAGAAAAGGGAGGGAGGGAGGGAGGGAATGGATGGAGGAAGGACGGAAAGAAAATTAATGGAGGAAGTTAGGAAGGGAGAGAGGGAATGGATGGAGGAAGAAAGGGGAAGGAAAGAAAGGAAATGGATGGAGGAAGGAAGGAATGAAGGAAGGAAAGAAAAAGGATTGATGAAGTAATGAAGGTAAAGGAGGGAAGGAAGGGAGGAAGGAAGGAAGGAAGGAAGGAAGAAAGAGAGGAAAGAAGGAAGGAAGGAAGGAAGGAAGGAAGGAAGGAAGGAGAGGGAATAGATGGAGGGAGGAAGGAAGGAAATGGATGGAGGAAGGAATGAAGGAAGGAAGGAAAGGAAGGAAGGAAGGAAGTAAGGAAGGGGAATAATTAGAGAAAGGAAGGAAGGGAAGAGGTGGGAAGGGAAGGAAGAAAAAGGGATGGAGTGAGGGAGGGAATGAATGGAGGAAGGAAGGAAATGGATGGATGGATGGATGGATGGATGGAGGAAAGAATGAAGGAGAGGGAGGGAAGGAAGGAGGGGAGGCAGGAAGGAAGGAAGAAAGGAAGGAAGGAAAGAGATGGAATAGATGGAGGGAGGAAGTAAGGAAATGGATAGAAGAAGGAATGAAGGAAAGGGAGGTAGGGAAGGAGGGGAGGAAGGAAATGAAAGGGAGGGAGGGAGGGAGGATGGAAGGAAATGAAAGGAGGGGAGGAAGGAAGGAAGGAAATGAAAGGAGGGGAGGGAGGAAGGAAGTAAATGAAAGGAGGGGAGGGAGGAAAGAAATGGAAGGAAGGAAGGAAGGAAGGAAGAAAGAAAAGAGAGGGAATAGATGGAGGGAGGAAGGAAATGGATGGAGGAAGGAATGGAGGAACGGGAGGGAAGGAAGGAGGGGAGGGAGGAATGAAGGAAGAAAAAGGAGGGATGAAATGGATGGAGGATGGAAGGAAATTGATGGAGGAAGGAAGGAAGAAAAAGGAGGGAGGGAGGGAATGGAGGAAAGAAGGAAGGAAAGAAGGGAGAGAAGGAAGTAAGTAAAGGGAGGGAGGGAGGGAATGGATGGAGGAAGGAAGGAATGAAAGAGGGAGAGGGAAGGAAGAATGGAGGAAGGAAATTAAAGGAGGGGAGGGAGGGACGACATAATGATGGGAGGGGATGGAGGAAGAAAGAAAAGGGAGGGAGGGAGGGAATGGAGGAAGGAAGGAAGGAAGGAAGGAAGGAAGGAAGAAAAGGGAATAATTAGAGAAAGGAGGGAAGGGAAGAGGTGGGAAGGGAAGGAAGAAAAAGGGAGGGAGGGAATGAATGGAGGAAGGATGGAAATGGATGGATGGATGGAGGAAAGAATGAAGGCGAGGGAGGGAAGGAAGGAGGGGAGGGAGGAAGGAAGGAAGAAAGGAAGGAAGGAAGGAAAGAGATGGAATAGATGGAGGGAGGAAGGAAGGAAATGGATGGAGGAAGGAATGAAGGAAAGGGAGGTAGGGAAGGAGGGGAGGAAGGAAATGAAAGGAGGGGAGGGAGGGAGGGAGGAAGGAAGGAAATGAAAGGAGGGGAGGGAGGAAGGAAGTAAATGAAAGGAGGGGAGAGAGGAAGGAAATGGAAGGAAGGAAGGAAGAAAAGAGAGGGAATAGATGGAAGGAAGAAAGAAAAGAGAAGGAATGAAGGAAAGGGAGGTAGGGAAGGAGGGGAGGGAGGAAGGAAATGAAAGGAGGGGAGGAAGGGAGGAAGGAATGAAATGAAAGGAGGGGAGGGAGGAAGGAAGGAATTGAAAGTAGGGGAGGGAGGAAGGAAGTAAATGAAAGGAGGGGAGAGAGGAAGGAAATGAAAGGAGGGGAGGAAGGAAGGAAGGAAGGAAGGAAGGAAGGAAGGAAGGAAGAAAAGAGAGGGAATAGATGGAGGGAGGAAGGAAGGAAATGGATGGAGGAAGGAATAAAAAAACAGGAGGGAAGGAAGGAGGGGAGGAAGGAAGGAAATGAAAGGAGGGGAGGGGAGGGAGGAAAGAATGAAGGGAGGGGATGGAGGAAGGAAGGAATGAAGGGAGGGAGGAAGGGAGAAAGGAAGGAAGGGGAAGGAGGGGGGAAGGAAGGAAGGAATGATTGAAGGACGAGGAGAGAGGGAATGAAAAAATGAAGGGAGGGGATAAAGGAAGGAATGAAGGTCAGGAATTAAAGGGAGGGAGGGAATGGAGGAAGGAAGGAAGAAAATGGATGGAGGAAGGAATGAAGGAAGAGGAGGGAAGGAAGGAGGGGAGGGAGGAAGAAAGGAAGAAAAAGGAGAGATGAAATGGATGGAGGAAGGAAGGAAGAAAACGGAGGGAGGGAGGGAATGGATGAAGGAAGGAAGGAAAGAAGGCAGGGACAGAAGTAAGAAAAGGGAGGTAGGGAATGGATGGAGGAAAGAAGGAATGAAGGAGGGGGAGGGAAAGCAGAATGAAGGGAGGAAGGAATGATTGAAGGACGAGGAGAGAGGGAATGAACAAATGAAGGGAGGGGATAAAGGAAGGAATGAAGGTAAGGAATTAATGGGAGGGAGGGAATGGGGGAAGGAAGGAAGAAAATGGATAGAGGAAGGAATGAAGGAAGGGGAGGGAAGGAAGGAGGGGAGGGAGGAAGAAAAAGGAGAGATGAAATGGATAGAGGAAGTAAGGAAATTCATGGAGGAAGGAAGGAAGAAAAGTAGGCAGGAAAGGAAGTAAGAAAAGGGAGGGAGGGAATGGATGGAGGAAGGAAGGAATGAAGGAGGGGGAGGGAAAGCAGAATGAAGGAAGGGAGGAAGGAAATTAAAGGAGGGGAGGGAGGACAGAATGGCGGAGGGGATGGAGGAAGGAAGAAAAGGGAGGGAGGGAATGGATGAATGGAGGAAGGAAGGAATGGATGGAGGAAGGAAGGAAGGAAGGAAGGAAGGAAGGAAGAAAAGGGAATAAATAGAGAAAGGAAGGAAGGGAAGAGAAGGGAAGGGAAGGAAGAAAAAGGGAGGGAGGGAATGGATGGAGGAAGGAAGGAAATGGATGGATGGAGGAAAGAATGAAGGAGAGGGAGGGAAGGAAGGAGGGGAGTGAGGGAGGGAGGAAGGAAGGAAGGAAATTAAAGGAGGGGAGGGAGGCAGGACGGAAGGGAGGATATGAAAGGAGGGGAGGGAGGAAAGAATGAAGGGAGGGGATGGAGGAAGGAAGGAATGAATGAATGAAGGGAAGGAGGAATGGAGAAAGGAAGGAAGGAAGGAAGAAAATGGATGGAGGAAGGAAGGAAGGAAGGAAGGAAGGAAGGAAGAAAATGGATGGAGGATGGAATGAAGGAAGGGGAGGGAAGGAAGGAGTGGAGGGAGGAAGGAAGGAAGAAAAACGAGGGATGAAATAGATGAAGGAATGAAGGAAGGAAAGAAGGGGAGGGAGAGCGAAAGGAAGGAAGGGTGAGAGGGAGGGAAGGAAGGATAGAATTAAGGGAGGGGATGGAGGAAGGAAGAAAAGGGAGAGAGGGAATGGATGAAGGAAGGAAGGAAGGAAGGAAAGAAGGGAGGGAAGGAAGGAAGAAAAGGGAGGGAAGGATTAGAAGGAAGAAGGAAGGAATGAAGGAAGGGAGGAATGAAGGAAATGAAAGGAGGGGAGGGAGGGAGGAAAGAATGAAAGGAGGGGATGGATAAAGGAAGGGGAGAGAGAGGGAGAGAGAGGGGGAGAGAGAGGGAGAGAGATAAAGAGAGAGAGAGAGGGGGGGAGGGGGGGAGAGAGAATAAATCACAGAGCTGCCAGTTAATCTGGACAGGGGAGGCAGAGCAGATCCTTTCTCTTCTGCTCTGCTGTGGAAGATGGTGGGAGGGGCTGGACACCATCTGAGTAGAAGAAGCATCAGAGACCTGCAAGGAGGGGACTAAGGAGCACAGAGGGGGGGCCCAGGAGGGAAATCCGATGCACAGTCAGGGATGATCGGTGCAGTGGATGGGCAGTGACAGCACCGATCTCCTTGCATGGATTTCAAGGAGGCAGCTGGAAGTCTTTCAGCTGCTTCATTGAAATCCATGCAGGAAGATCAGTGCTGTCACTGTCCCTCCACTGCACCGATCACCTTCGACTTTGTTCCTGATACATATCATCCATGGGGAAAGGGTGTGTGCAGGGTGTGTGCAGTGAACACCCCGCACCATGGATGATATGCCTCTCACCTTCCCACTGCCCACCGGCTCCATCACCAGCAGTGTCCGGTCCCATCGCCCGACTCACTCTGCCCCCACCTGAAGTGACAGGTGAGCTACTTCTGGGTCGGGATCTGAGTTTGCCTCCTCCTCCGCTCTCCACGCTGTCATTGGACAGTGATCCTCTCACGGGCCCCCTACTGACCCCGGGCCATCTGGCAATGCCCGAATGGTCAGTCTGCCCCTGCTTAGAACTACACTCCAAAACCCGTTCTACTCCTCCTCTCAATTATAGGAATACCACATGTGTGAGTTTTTTTCCATTTTAGCCACAAAGAGAGGATCAAAATCCAAGAAGCACCTCCAGGCTTTCATGGGACATAAATTTCAGATCTAATTTCCTGACTATCTTTTACATTTTTGGGGGGCCCTAGACCACCAGGGCAGCAAAAATACCCACAAAATGATAACATTTTGGAAAGCAAACATCCCAAGGTATTTTCTAAGAGGCATAGTGAGTCTTTTGAATATTTAATTTTTTTGCCACAAGTTTTTGAGAAATGAGGAAAGAAAATGAAATTGTATTTTTTTACACAAAGTTTTCAATTGAATAAGATATCTCAACACACACAAAATAGGCATACTTAGAATTACACCCCAATAAACATTCTGTTACTTCTCTTGAATATAGAGATACCACATGTGAGACTTTTGTAGTATTTTGACTGATTATCGACTCGGCATTGTATCTTGTGCATCGCAAAAATCGACTGACATTGTATCAAAACAGTGTACTGTACTGTAATGCTCACCTCTGTATGAGTGGTCAGGGAGTGTAGCTTAGTGTAGCTTCACCTGTAGCAGTTCCTGGTCCTGAAAGCCTAGCAGACCTAATCTACTGGTACCTGGTTTCCCCCAGGAATTATACACAAATGCTATGTTCCCTGGCCAAGAGGTACAGGAGTCTAAGCAAAGGGTGAACAAAAGAGTACCCATGGTTCCAGTAATGCAGTTGTCCACAGGAGATGGTTGGGACTAGTGCCTTGCAGGAATGTAGTCAGTGAGACAGTACAGGTGGCAGGCAGAGACATGGTAAACAAACAGACAAAAGATTGGTTCAGGAGGAGGCAGAAACATGGCCAATAAGTCCGGGATCAGTAAAGGCAGCAGGCAAAAATTATGTGGATTAACAGGCCAGGGCATAGACAAGGTGAGAAAACAGTCAAAGGACTGCTCCAGGTTGCAGGCATAAATGTGGTAGATAAACAGGCCATGGCCAAATCCAGAGGCAATCAGAAATGTGGCCAGTGTGCAGACAAAGGATCAGCCCCCCAGGCATTAGGCAGAAATTTAGTTAATTATGGCGATATGGGTGGCCACTGAGGAAAGGGTGCCGTTTTCCTTGTCAGCAGTATCAGGTTTCAGGTAAAACAGAGGTTTCCCTAGAAACCTCCCAGGGGTCTGGAGTGTGGGAACTAGAGGTTTCTTAGAATAACTGTGGAGTTGTCCTGGTGGGCAAGAGTGTTTTCTCAAAGGTAGAAGTGAACATCTTTAATAGGCAGCAGTGAATATTTTGTTTAGGACAGAAATGCAGGGTCAACCATGGGAAAAAATTATTTTTGTTGAATCTCTTTTTCCACTGGATAGAGTTCACCTAAATTTTGGGGGGCATACAAATCATTTCAAGAGTGACCCAGTCATTATAGACTGCATATTCTATATTTTTATAAACAGGGAATGTTTTGCATTCTTTTGTATGTCTCTGTGCCCTCAGGGGCATGGCGAGATGGAGGAGAGTCAATTTGCATAATGTCAAGGGTTTTGTAGTCAGAGGCAATGAAAATTAACAAGCATGTTGCGTGAAGCTCCCTCTTAAATACATTGACAACATTAGGGAGAGAAATCTTCTGCAGCTTCCTCCAACATTGCCTTGACAACCCCTTTTGTCCCCTCTGATTCAGTGTTCTCTAAGATAAGCTTATCAGGGTCCAACTCCAGTTGAGAAACGGGAGTAGGAGAAGAGGTGGGGTGTTTCTGCACCATGGACAAAGATAGCTGAATTAAGGCCATAATCTGTCTGAGAAATTCTGATATGGATACCTGGTAAGAGCAGGCCATTTGTTGCATGCCTAAAATAGAGCTAGAATCAGATGCTGAGAAAGCCATTAAAAGTGGGTCCTACTTCAAAGGGACACATTGTCACTCTACGTTTTTGTGTTGTGTTGGTCTTTGGCAGAGTGAATGTTTGCTAGTGGTTCAGAATTGGCTTCCTTTTGCCTGGTCTCTGCCATAGATACACATGAAGTCAATACATTCCAAACATAACCCCGTTTTACACAGTAACCATCAGCAATACAACATAACCCTGTTTTACCTGTCCACAATGCTGTACTGTATATAAAATCCAGGCTTTGCCCATCATGGTCAGCATACCACCGAAGGGGACTTCAGGGATTGGGTTCTATAGTGATGGAGTATAGTCCTAGACCTACTCACATAATGAATTGTGCCACAAGCTAAGTTGAGGTTAACATAGGATCTAGTGACTGGAGTGCTGTTGTTGGATGTCCCCACAGCAGGGTGTATGGGTGTAGCTCCCAAGGCTTTACTGAGTTTACACTGATCTGGAATACACTACTTCTGTGCAGACAGTAGAAGACAGTGAGGGCTGATTGAAGAATCAGAGGATAACATAACAAGAAAAAATATTAAACTAGTGAAGCTAGAGAAGAGGTCCATAATCTTCAGACACTAGCAAAAGACTGAGGACTCACAGAGTAGAGTATGGATAAAGGATAGGTGCCACATGGGGGGGATATCCTCAAAAGCTTGCCAATAATCAGTCACCTGAAGGTACCAGCCTGTATGCCATGGTGTATGAATAGGTTGCTTGTGTCCTGTACTGTACGGTTAAGATAATGTAATATTAATGGTAAAAAAATACCTAATAGAAGAAGGGGAAGCCAGAGTTAACAGGGGCCTGTTAACGTAAACTAATGGGTAATACGGGGTTAAAAAGGAATACATTTTAGATTTAGATTTTTTTTTTTTTTTTACTGATAAGGTTTCTTTAACTGATATCATATGCTTCACTGTTGCCTGCAGAAACTCATCCTTGTAATGCTTGTAACACTCTCTAGGCTTTTTAGAGAACAAACTGTTTTCAATACAGCCAAATATTTCAAAATGGAATAATCAGTCCAAATTGCCTCCTGCCGTTTCTCTGCGCACCTGAATTTTGTGTATTCATGCTTAGCACTTGGCCTTGTTTTCAAGTCGGAGGCTCAGCTTTCAAGGAAACCACTTCTGACCAGACCCTTCTGGAGTTTAGCAGAGACCTTGTATATTAAGACCACCCTGTGTCTTGTTTCTATATTCAGACTTGCTGTAAGATTTTTAACACGTCTTCAGCAACCTCAATATGTTAACAGAACATTGCTTTTCCTTACCCAGTTTTTTTCTTCCTACACAGCTGACATTTAATAATTGTATTTTAACTTACAAATTATCTTGTCATTAGCACCTGTTTGGTAAATCTTTTTAATCATGGAATAGACCAGGGGTGGGCAAACCTTTTGACTTGAGGGCCGCAATGGGTTCATATATTGGACCCGGGGGACGGACCAAGAGTAGATGAATGATGTGTATGTGTCATCCATAGTAAGTATAGTAATATTCCCCCATAGTAAGCATAGTAATTAATCCCCCATATAGTAATTCATCCCCCATAGTAATTCATCCCCCATATAGTAATTCATCCCCCATATAGTAATTCATCCCCCATAGTAATTTATCCCCCATATAGTAATTCATCCCCCATAGTAATTCATCCCCCATAGTAATTCATCCCCCCATAGTAATTTGTCCCCCATAGTAATTCATCCCCCATATTGTAATTCATCCCCCATAGTAATTCATCCCCCATAGTAATTCATCCCCCATATAGTAATTTACACCCCATAGTAATTCATCCCCCATATAGTAATTCATCCCCCATAGTAATTCATCCCCCATAGTAATTCATCCCCCATATAGTAATTCATCCCCCCTATAGTAATTCATTCCCCATATTAATTCATCCAGCATATTAATTCATCCCCCATATTAAGTCCCCAAGTCCCCCCTGTGTCAATTCACTTACCTTTGCTCCGCGCGTTCCTCTCGCCGTGTTCCCGCGCCGTTCCGGTGTAGCATGAAAATCTGTCTCCTATGAGGATCTGCCCCCCTCGACGTATCTGCGCATGTGCCAGTTTCAGGCATTAGCAGCCGATCGGCGATCTCCGGCACATGCGCAGATACGTCGAGGGGGACAGATCCTCATAGGAGACAGATTTTCATGCTACACCGGTCTTCAGGGCGGACTGTGAGAGGAGCCTAGCGGGAGCCTAGCTCCACGGGCCGGATTAAAAGGTCCGCCGGGCCGTAGTTTGCCCATTGCTGGAATAGACCAAACCTCCCCACACCCCCCTCTAACTGATTGCTGGCTAAAAAAACCCCACAAATATATGCCCTTTTTATTTAAAGATTTAAAGTTGCAGTCACGTGATGCTTGAATCCAGAGTCTTCTTTCCTCTTCTGTTTACATAAGGTGTACATCAGGTTCCCATGTTAGTGGCTGGATGATGTGGACACCTACTGTTGGTTGTCTAACAGCAGGGTCCTCTCTGGATCCAGAAAGGGAGTGATGTCAGTGCAAGGGTATTGCAATTAGGTATACAGCAATTAGTTCTGGCACATCGTTAGCGATGGATTAGTGGTCCCCTGCATCTCATACACTGTCAGCAAGGTACTTGGACAGAGGATTTAGGTGAGTAAATCATGTTTTACAATGTAAGAAAAGATACATGCAGGGTGGGTTAGAGGAGGGTGGAAGGGGGTCATGTTTGCCCAGAGATGGGCTTTAACCACTTACCATCCACAGTTCATTTATAAACGACCTCAAATGGCAAAAACAAGGGCATGGCTTCAGCTGGTGCCATGTGCTTAGTATTGTTTTTTTCAGTCAGCTCCCAGTTATTTAGTAAATGTGATCTGTAAAGTCTAAATTTTAAAAGCACCCCCATCACCCTGTGCATGCACACGCGTATGTAAACAGTGATTGAGCCACACATGAGGTATCGCTGTTATCATCAGAGAGACAGGGATAATTCTAGGGCCATAATAAAGTGTTAACCTGTAAAGGCTTTTAATCTGTTCTTGACTGCACTAAAGCCAAATGATGGCTACAGCGCGGTCATCCAGTTCTGGGAGTGCGTCATATGACATCCTCCCAGAATGCGCCTACCAGGGCCTATCAGTGCTGCCTCATCAGTGCCCATCAGTGCTGCCCAACAGTGCTGCCCATCAGTGTCCATATGTACTGTCCATCAGTGCCCAGCAAGTATGCCAATCTTTGCCCATCAGTGCTGCCAGTCAGTGCCGTCAGTCATTGCCACCAGTTAGTGCCGTCAGTCAATGCCCTTCAATGCTGCCTATTAGTGCTGTCTATCAGTGCCCATCATTGCCGCATATCAGTGCAGCCTCATCAGTGCCTCCTCATCAATGTCCACCAGTGCCACCTCATCAGTGCAGTCTATCAGTGCCCATCAGTGCTGCCTATCAGTGCCACCTTATCAGTGCCCATCAGTGCTGCCTATCAGTGCAGTATCATCAATGCACATCAGTGAAAGGGAAAAATTACCTGTTTGCTAAATTTTATAATAGAAATAGCAAAAAAACTTTTTGGTCTTTTTTCGTTTATAGTGCAAAAAATAAACAACCAGTGGTGATTAAATACCACCAAAAGAAAGCTCTATTTATGTGAAAAAAATGATAAAAATTTCATATGGGTACAGTGTAGCATGACCACTCAGTTGTCATTCAAAGCACGACAGCACTGAAAGCTGAAAATTGGCCTAGACAGGAAGGGAGTAAAAGTGCCCAGTAGGCAAGTGGTTACATAGTTACATAGTTAGTCTGGCTGAAAAAAGACCATAGTCCATCCTGTTCAACCATAAAAAAACGAAAAAAAGTTATAATCCTAAATCTACAGTTGATCCAGAGAAAGGAAAAAAACCCCAGCAAAGCATGATCCAATTTGCTCCTGCGGGGGAAAAAATTCCTTCCTGATCCCCCGAGAGGCAATTGGATATTCCCTGGATCAACTTTACCTATAAATGTTAGTAACCAGTTATATTCTGTGTATCTAAGAAATAATCCAGGCCTTTTTTAAAGCAATCCACTGAGCTGGCCAGAATCAACTCTTGGGGTAGTCTATTCCACATTTTCACAGCTCTCACTGTGAAGAAACCTTTCTATGTTTGGAGATTACATTTCTTTTCCTCCAGATTTAAAGAGTGCCCCCTTGATGACCTCAGGGTGAATAGCTCTACATTTAGTTCACTATATGAACCACTGATGTATTTATACATGTTGATCATATCTCCCCCTTAATCTCCTCTTCTCAAGAGAGAATAAATTCAGTTCCTCTAATCTTTCCTCATAGCTGAGCTCCTCCATGCCTCTTATCAGTTTGGTTGCCGTTCTCTCTGGTTAAAGCATCAACTATGGACATTTTTGGGTACTGTCATTTTTTGCCATTTTACAGACACGCACAATTTTAAAACTTGACAGATTTGCTATCTATTTACTCAACACAACCCATATTTTTACCCAAAAGGGTACTATATTGTATTTTTGTGCAGTACAATTCATTTTGGTGTAAATTTCCCTAAAATATAGATTTGATAAAAAGTCTTACAAATATTGTGCAACATAAAAAAATTTGTGCAACAATAAAAACCTCTGCCCTGTCCTGGTTTCATTTAATTTTCCTAGAAAAAAAATGCAGATTTTAACATGTGTGGGGAAAATTAAAATAATTTTTAGGATGTGAAGCAGTTAACTGCATGCAAGCGTAGCTGGAGGAATGGATGCTCTTTTTAAAGCGAAAGGATGGCTACACAAAATATTAAGGTTCTTAAGGGATAAATAAAAATGACTGATTTCATTATGTTTTACTTTAGATCAGTTTTTGACAAGTGCCTAGACCTTTTGCACAGATCTGTCTATTTAAGCAACACATCACAATTCAATATACACAGCATCTGGAAAGTAAGCCATCAATTTATTTTAGGGATGGAGTATGGAGTGGACCAGCATAAACATAAAATTGTGGTGTTGTAACTTTTGTATTGTAAGGAAAAAACACACTAAAAGATTCCAAACCAAAATCTGATATTTAACAATTTAGTTAATTTCAGTAAACTCTGTTTTTTTTTTCTCTAGAAGAAATAGTATAATTAACACAAATGTGCCTTTCTCTCCAGAAAAATAGATGTCATTCTTTTATCATTATCTTATACATTCAAGAGCGATTGACTGCCAGTAACCTGTTCCCTGCTTATCTGGCCACTGTATGACAGCTCTTTGTCTCTCTCAGCTTTCTGCACTTTCATACAGAAGGGCAGCTAATAATGCCAAAACAACCGCATGCCAAATATTTGTCATGTGTATAGGACAGGCATGAAGAATTTGGCAGATGTCAAGGAAGATAATACTACATGGCAATAACAATAATATTTTAGCTGTATACAATGCCAATTTCCTTATTTATCAAAACAATAAAACCCTTGTGCATATAAGTTTGCACTCTAATGGGAATGAGTTTTGCATATATATATATATTTTTACCTATTTGCAATGCTCCACAAAGAAGAAAAACAGTTTTGGTAACATAAATATAAATTAGTGCATATCATTATGTTATATTTACGATAGCCAGCAGGAATGCTGGGGTCTTCTTTTCAGGTTTACTTGTTTATTCTTAGCTGTTGTGTTGAAAAGATGTCTGTTGTTTACAGAGCCTAATAGCTGAAGCTGAAATTTAGACACAAAGCTGAATGAGCAGGGATTCATACCCCTTCCCTGCCTGCCTGTTCACACAATGCCATCTTCTGTTGTGCTGTCTTTTTAGAAAATTCATAGTGATTTGAAACACCAGTGCACTCTGTACTACATTTTGTAAAACAAATATTATTTATATTAACAGTAAAATATACCATTAAAAAGTCTACAACAAAATTTGACTCAAAAGCATGATGATTTACCCTTAACTGAGAATGACAAAATGTATTTTCAGATGGTTTGCACAGTTCCCCAAATGTGTGAGGCTTTCTTTTCTGAGTGGATTCATTGTATATCCATTTGATTAAAAAAAAATTCCCACAGTTTTAGTAGGAGGGCTGACAAACAACTAAATTCAAAATATACCTGAAGTGCATACCGTCCTACCTGCAAAAAACAAATTCTGCATACTTTCTAATCCAGACATCTTTTTTTAGTCTCAGCTTGCATGTCTCAACTGCTAAAAAAAAAACCTTGCCCCTCTCCTGGCAACTTTTAAAATCATGTACACTTCCTGAAGCACATGCACAGTGTACACCCCAGCTCATCCCCAGCATCTTTAGGAAGCTTGAAGAGCAGGCAGGTGACAAAGGCCATGTAACCCATGCAGTGTCCACCCAATAAGTGACAGTGCCGGCAGATGGAATGGCAAGGGACAACGTTAAAGGATCAGAGGAGTACAATTCTGCAGTTTATTTAAGGACCACTGGAGCCTGCAGCTGCACATTTAAATTGGTAATAACCCCCATAATAAAAATGTATAAAATTGCAGCTCACCATCTCTTAGATGTGGTGGCTGCATTCATTTTCTTTTTTTTTTTTAGGATGTTTTCCTCTATTTTACCTTGTGATCCAATCAGTAAGTCTGTTATTTTTCTAACTTACTTCAACAAACCAAGCTGTCCAGGCAAAGTAGCAGTTAGAGGGTTAAAACAAACCATTTAATACTGACAGGGGTGCTTACCCTGGTCAGCTTTGTAACAAAGCCTGATTGGCCAATTAGAGTCATCATCACAGTTTTTCTTGGTGACCACTGGTATTTACAGGACCAGAAATAATGGCAAATTTCCTCAATGGGAAAAAAGACAGCAAACAAACTGACAGGGGTTTTACAATCCTCTACTCTACCGAAAGTGAAAAAGGTTAGGCTTCCTATTTGTGTTAAAGTCCTACGCCAACTGATAATACGATAGGGAAGTGCTAAACTAATGTCAGGTTTTAAATGCTATGTACACTTGGAGGACATTTTTAGTTAGAATTTATTCATGTATGTGTCCCTATACAGATTTCCCTTCTTTTTCTGTTCTGTCTAATGCCGATTACCTAGACAGGAAACACAGGTAAAGCCAAGTTATTCTTATAGAGATAGCAACCACAATCTCATGGAATGATTTTTCCTGTTTTTTTATACACAAAGTGTATTTTTCTTGCTGTTTGTATCCTCTTTGGAGAGATTTTTTTTCTTTTTATAACACCCATAAAATCTACACAAAAACAGACACAGCAATAGTTCCCAGAGCTTCAAAAGTGTTTTAATTATATCCAAAACTAAAAAGGTTTTGCATTGAAGGGCCTACAATAGCAACATTAACCTAGATACTTACAGACTCAAAACACGCTACTTTAACCAATATACAAATTGCTCTGTTTAATGGTTGTCCTGCATTGTTTATTTAATATAGCTAGTTACCAATAAAGCAACGTTCTCGACATCATCTCCTACATGCACTCTGTCCTTGCAATCATTGTGGAAAGAGGTCTTTAAAGCTAGGGCTAAAAGGAAAAATTATAAAAATAAACATTGGAAGCAAACAGCAAAAAAATAGGCAGCAAATTAAATTCCTAGTTCTGCAAACAGATGAAGTAATCATATATAATGAGAACAATAGAAGAGAAGCAAGACACACAAGCACTTCAAAAAAAAAAAACTGTCACAGGCTGACCTGCAGTAGCAATGTCTGCACAAACTATATATATATATATATATATATTTATTATTATGTGTACTGACCTGAATTACCTGGCAATTCATGCACATAATGTTCATACTCAAATGGATGAAGAATGTATTTGAAATATATTTTAAAAATATTCTTCTCAAATATATTGGCATATATTTGAAATGCTACAATTTTGGCTATATTATATATATATATATATATATATATATAAAAGCATACATATATACATAATGCATTCCAAAAATATAGATTTGTATTTTTAAAGACATACAGTATATTTGAAATGTATTTTTAAAAATATTTTTCATATATTTTGTAATAAAAACACATTTCAACACGCAGTATATATATATATATATATATATATTTATTGAAATATATTTTGAAATATATTGAATATGGCCACAATTGTAGCATTTCAAATATATGGCAATATATTTGGGAAGGATATTTTTAAAATATATTTAAAATATATTTTTCTTTCATATGGGTAAATACGTTATATTATCTAAAAGGACCAACACATCTTTAATAAATTACCATTAAAAAAACTTTAATTTGAATGTATAGTACACTTTTTGCCAGGACCCATAATATAAAAACTGTGTAATAATAATAATAATAATAATAATAATAAGTCATTGTCTGTGGTGTAGCAGAGTGCACCTACTGGTTTAGGTTGTTAGCCATTTCAGAGATTTACACCATTACTGTCCTGAGCTCCCCCCCGTTAACCATCCTTAGCTCTCCCTTAACTGTCCTGAGTTCCCCCTCTTAAATGTCCTGGACACTTCCATTACAGTTTTCAGCGATCCCATTATTGACTTCAGCGCCCCTTCACATTGCCCCCCCATCGCAAACGTGCGCACCAGAGACTGACGCAGTCCTCCATTTTGTTAAGAATCTCCATGTTGTCCCTCATTTTTCCCCCTTTCCTCTCTGTTAATCCACAGGGACATATGTGTGTTGGAAGGGTCACTGGCAGGCTAAAGCATTCCAAAGAACATTCCAAGGAAACACGACCAGGTAAGCTTTGTTAAAATCCATTTTTCCCCTATGTCTCATATCTTGGAATATGAGAGACTTACATAAAAATCGGACATATCGTCAGATTGGCCACGAGAGGATGAACAGTTTGGCAGGTCACTCGCATTGTCTCGAATACATAGGAAAACAGAAAAGTAGATCTCGTGAACCGTTCAGTGTATAATTTCATAATTCATATCTAATCAATCCTCAGACATGTCTGCATAATAATCTACCTGCAGGTGGAATGTCACTTGTGCAGATAGAAAGTTATGGGCCAAAATATGAGTTATGAGAGATTTTGGCTCTAGTTGAGGTATCCGCACCCATACCTTCACGCCCTAAATGGGATATTGGTCCTTGACTTCAGAGACACCCCCTGCTGGGGAACCACAAAATGGGCTGTCAGGCCTAAGAGAGTTAAGTTGAAGACGTCTCCCATTTTAACATCCGTACCACCTGGGGAGACCCGTGCCCTTTCGCTCTGAAACTTGGATCTGCTAACCCAGGACTTTGGCAAGTACCTTAACCCTTTCACCTCTCTCTGATATCTCTTTTCTGTGCTGTTAGTCTCTGCATGTTTATATATATATATTTCTTAGTTACATCTTTTTCTGTGAATATTTTTATTGCACCCGTTTGACCTTTTAGTAATAAATCTTTTCTTATGAAAGTGTTGAACTGTTTCTATAGCTCTGTATTGCAATTCTACGAATTCCTGCCTCTAAAGAGAACGCTACTGTGTTTGTTTAACCCTTTGTATAACCGTGTTATACAGACGATTACCTCAACCATTATAGTGTTATTGCGGATATCGCCGAGTTTCCTCTTTCTCTGAAAAAAAATGGAGGTGGTGGCAGTGTGAAGGGTTAATTGCGTAATTAACCTGACCCAGTAACAATCGCTCAGGCTGCCGGTACATCAATTGTGGTCCAATTAGCTGGAAGATCGTTGTGCAGGGTGCAGCTGGGTGTGGCATTGTTACGCACGTAACATCGCGGTTTTAGATCAGCTAGTCCTTCAGTCATGAGTTTGGTGAGAAGGTCTGGGGTCTGACGCCGCAATCGTGACAGATTGGCTGGCAGCGTACGTGGGATAGTTGCATTAGGAGCTTCAGAGCGTTGTTAGGAATCAGCTCTGCACTGAAGGATTGTAACCTTTGTGGAAACAGTCCTTAGAAACAAGTGGTGCATATTTTTATATATATATATAGAGAGAGAGAGAGAGAGAGAGACATATAGCAACAACTCCTTCCTCTTTCTACTTTCTATTCTATCTTTGCTTGCAATTATGCCTGGTGACGCAGAATACAAGAAAATTAGCAAAAGTGATTTGAGTGTGGAATGTGCCTAACGGGGAATGGACATCAGTCGCAAAACCCGTGAAGATTTGATTCGGGATCTACAGGAGCATGATAGCCGAGCAGATCAGAACTCGGGGGAGCTTGAGCATGACGGGGTTCCCGCTACCTACATTCCCAGTGGCTCAGAGACAGCCTCGCAGGATGGGCATACAGAGACTGACACTGGAGGATCACCGAATGGTATCATCACACCACCGCCTGAGCGGGCCAGCACCGGAGTGCCTGTAACCAGCAGAGACTCTCCTCAGATGCAGGAATCCCTGAAATGCCTCATGGAGACAGATCTTGAGGCATACCTGCGGTTCCTTGAACGCCAGGCTGACAGAGAAACTGCGGAACGCCAGGCTGAGAGAGAGGAACGCCAGGCTGACAGAGAGGTGGCAGAACGCCAAGCAGCGGCTGACATAGAGGAATGCCAGAGGGAAGCTGATCATCGGCATGAGCTGGAGATGACGAGGCTCCAGCAGCAGCAGCGACAGGGCCAGAACCTTGGGTCCTTAGAGCACCGGGACGCCTCTCTGGCTGTGGGCGCAGCCAAGTTTCCAGTGATGGAAAAAGATAGTCACATTGACACTATTTACTGTCATTTGAAAAAACGTGCCGTCAGTACCATGTGCCCCCAACTCAATGGGCTCGGTACCTGACACCAGGGCTACGAGGCAAGGCCCTGGATGCGTTTGTTGAATTACCAGAGGGGCAGGACGACGATTATGAAGCTTTAAAAGATGACCCCGGATGTATACCGCAAGCGGTTCAGGTCCATGCAGAAGGGACCTGGGAACTCTTACACGGATGTGGCGAGTCGCTTACGCACCACATTCCGACAGTGGACCAGGGGAATGAAAGCCGACTCCTACGAGTCTTTAGAAGATCTCGTGATACGAGACCAACTCCTACACATCTACCCCGCTGACGTCAGACAGTTTGTCTTGGAGAGAGAGCCAGCATCTACTAAAGCTGCAGCCGATTTGGCAGATACCTTCGTCCACATGCAAGTGTCTGACCATCGCAAGGCTCCTCCGAACGGCTGGAAGGAGGGAAATCACCCCTAGCAACCCCTCCTACGTCGGTGAGTCAAGATTCCCCTCCGCCCACACCTGCAGCACTTGGAGCCAAGCCATTCCTGCCTGACAACCGCATATGTTTCACCTGTGGGAAAGCCGGACATCTCAGGACGCAGTGTCCTGAGCAGAAGCAGAGGACATCATCTGGCCAACCGGCCAGCAACTCTTCTTTCGTGCTGTTCGTCCACAGGAAGATGCGGGTAAACCCCACCAACTTGCAACCAGTCACTGTGGGCAACCGGTCTGTAACTAGTTTCCGGGACACCGGGGCAGAAGTCACCTTGATCCGTCCAGAGGTGATTGAGCAAAGGAACCTAATCCCAGGAAAGTTCCTTACCCTCACAGGAGTTGGGGGGACCCGTTCACGCATACCCTGTGCAAAGGTATTCATTGATTGGGGTGCGGAAAGGGGGCTAAGGGAGGTGGGGGTCTCGGATGAAATTCCTACACCTGTTTTGTTGGGTGCTGATCTAGGCACTCTTGTTTCTTATTATGCCCCTGCCGAGAATACCCGGAAGGGCCCCCTGGAACACTCTGGACATGCCAAGGTACTGTGTGCAGATATTGGTGTAATGTCTGGGCAACCTGTGGATGGACAGAGGGAGGGGGCTGGGAATGAAGTGGGGCTACAGGATTCTCCATTAGCTGGAGAACGAGAAGAAATCCCCTTGCCTGGGGAGGTATCGAACTCATGTGTCATTGATATTATAAACGTGATTGTTGATAATGATAATGATGACGGTGACACTGTTATTGATAATGTCAGCAATGTTGATGAGAATGTTGGTAATGCTAATGATGGTTATGATATTCATCATGAAACAAATGATGCATTTTCATTGTTGGGGGTCAACCACAGTGCTGTGAAGGGGGCATAGGTACAATCTCTGGGGGCTGAGCAAAGGGATGGTCTGGATAGGCCTGTCCCTTGCCCAGGCTCAGAAGATTATGCCTTGATAAGTGCCCAGCCGTTGGCCTTGCATGGTATTGGGCAGTCGGCTGGGACTTGTAGTTCCACGCATAAGGCAGCACTCAAAAGCGATCCACAAAGGAACTTCAGAGGTCAGCTAGCTGAGAGCTTCCCTGCTGAGGAGGGTAAACAACAGCTGGCTGGGCCTTGTAGTCCCACATGCAGGCCAGCACTGGAAAGCCATTCACACAGGGATTTCAGCCTCTGGCTAGATGTGAACTTCCCTGCTGGGAAGAGTAAACACAGGCCTGACAGAAAGAATGGCCTATCTGCAGGGGGCTGGAAGCCTGAAAGCATGTAATCTGATCTGACCTTATTGGTGTGTCATCCGGCAGACAAACATGTGTCCTAGGCAGGGACAGCACACTTGGATTGGGAGTGCAAGGGGCCTTATTGGGGTTGATGCTTGGATTACAGAGAGAAGGCTGCGGTCCTCAGCTCCAATCACCTTTCCTTGCCACTCAGGTGTCAAGGTCCTACCTTTCCTCAGGGTTTGTGCTGCTCCATGTGCTGGCATCCATCTTAGGTGTCTGCAAAGCATTGTGGGATCCTTTATGCTTTCAGGCCTCTGCGGCTCCTCCTCCAGGAGGTGGTGGCTTATCACATTTACGCCTGCTGTCTGCAGCTGCTCATTGCATTCGTGTCCTGTCTCTTGCACAGCAGCAAGCTCCTGTTTAGCTACTCATTGCTTTCCTGGGTACCGACTCGGCTTTGGCTAAGACTCCTCCTGGCTTCTGATCCCGGCTCTGGTGACGATTCTTCCTGGCTCCTGATTCCGGCTCTGGTGACGATTCTTCCTGGCTCCTGATCCCAGCTCTGGCGACGATTCTTCCTGGCTCTTGATCCCGGCTCTGGCGACGATTCTTCCTGACTCTTGATCCCGACTTTGGCTACGATTTCCGCTGTTGGACTTGCATAGACTCTTGTCTTATTTTGATATTAATAAACCTACCTTTACTTGCACCTCCTTGTGTGTCTGGCTCCTCGCTCCCTGACACTACACGAATGCCATGAATCCTGACGGTGCAGGTACGCCCTCGCTCCCTATGTTGGTTGCCAGACTTGATCAGCAGGATCGCTTGTTGGATCAGTTCGCTCAGGCGTTGCAAACCCTGCTTGCACGCACAGCGCACCTTGTTCCTGGTGCTATTAGACCGGTTTTCACTCCTGTGGTCGCTTCCGATGTTGCTCCGGTTGTTGTGCCTACATCCGCATCTGCTGCCACACCTGTGGTGCCCAGAGGCATGACTGGTTCAGCCACCCTTCCACAGCGCTTTGGGGGTGAGCCGAGTCAGTGTCAGGGTTTCCTTAACCAAGTGGGCATATATTTTGAATTGATACCCCATGCTTTTCCTACGGAGAGGTCAAAGGTGGGCTTCCTAATCTCGCTGCTCTCGGACAAGGCCTTAGCATGGGCAAATCCCTTATGGGAGAACTATAACCCTGTGATTCACGAGTTTGACGGTTTTGTTGCCTCCTTCCGTAGGGTATTCGATGTGCCTGCTCGCTCCAC
Source organism: Staurois parvus (assembly GCF_062004578.1). Taxonomy (NCBI): domain Eukaryota; kingdom Metazoa; phylum Chordata; class Amphibia; order Anura; family Ranidae; genus Staurois; species Staurois parvus. The sequence continues at coordinate 1,685,461 of NW_028317981.1, forward strand.
CTCTGCTGCTAAACTGCTCTTGTCCATGCATCAGGGTTCACGAACCGTTGCCGAGTACGTCATAGAATTTCGTACCCTGGCGGCAGAGGTGGGTTGGAACAATGAGGCTCTGGTGGCTGCGTTCTCTCATGGTCTCTCAGATGCGTTGAAGGATGAGATTGCAGCCAAAGAACTGCCTGTGGAGTTAGAGGCACTCATTTCCTTCCTAATCCTGATTGACACCAGGCTCAGAGAGAGGCCTTAATTTAATGAGTGTCTGCGGAGGCCTCCTAACCGATTGGCGCTAACGTTTTCTGTCCCACCCGTGCCTCCCTCTCCTCCCACGCCTCCTGGGGATGGCTTGTCTGGCGGTGAGCCCATGCAGCTGGGGTTTGCTCGCCTTTCCGAGGGGGAGCGGGCCTCTCGGTGTCGGGAGGGTCGCTGCCTGTACTGTGGTCTCAGTGGGCATTTTTTCGACAGTCCTGTCCGGTCCGTCCGGGAAACACTCGCACCTGAGATCCTGTCGGGGGCAGATCTTGGGTGGAGTTTCCTCATCCCCGGTTTCCCGTAAGGATAAACCACTAATCACCGTTGTCCTCTCTTGGGCGGAAGGCTCGGTGACGGCCCAGGCGTTAGTAGACTCTGGGGCTGGCGGGTTGTTTATGGACAGTTCGTTTGCTGCCCAGTACTCCATTCCTCTGCAGGATCAAGTTACTCCATTGGTCCTCGAGGCGATAGATGGCAGATCCCTGCAACCGTCGCAGGTTACCCACGAGACCCTCTTGGTTGAAGTAGCTATTGGGGCTGTTCACAGGGAGTTGGCCTGTTTCCAGGTAATTTCTTCCCCGCACTACTCCGTGGTTTTGGGCTATCCCTGGCTTCAGAAGCACAATCCGACCTTTGATTGGCGGTCAGCCGAGATTCTCTCATGGTCGCCATATGTCAGGGCAGGAGCTGTGGAACGGACAGGCAGGCCTAGTGGCAGGGTCACGCACTGACTGACGACAACCACCACCCACAGACTGGAGTCCCTCAGGGCGCGGAGTCTAAGTCCCAGGCTGCCCTTCACCAGGGCCCCTGATGGTGGGGTTGGACTTGACGCAGCCAGGAACCAGGTCGCGGCCCCCGAGACACCCCAGCTGCTGTAATGCCCGCCGCCAATGGCATATAGCTGGTAGGAACCAGATCAGACAATTACGTAGTCGGGCAGGCCGGGTCGACAACAACGGGACAAACGGTACAGAACAGTAGACAAGAATACGCAGAGAATGGTCTAGTCAAAAGCCGAATCAGATTCCAGGAGAGTCACGAGAGTATAAACAAAGCTGTTGCAACACTAACACACAAGACACGAATGAAAAGAGCACGTGCGGACAACAGGCTATATGTGATCAACCACACCCCTCTGGGGGATGGACCGCAGAGGCCTGAAGGCATAAAAGACTCCCACCATGCTCTGCAGAAACCCAAGATGGATGCCAGCACATGGAGCAGCATAACCTCTGGGAAAAGGTAGGACCTTGACACCACAGTGTGGGGCCGGTTGCATCCATGGACCTGTTAAGGTGTTGTGTGCCTCCTCGGACTCTGTGTTGCCCACTGAATATGGGGAGTACCTGGACGTGTTTGACAAGGTGCGTGCTGGTGCTCTGCCTCCTCATCGTCCATACGATTGTGCCATAACCTTACAACCCGATGCCACTCCTTCGCGTGGCAGGGTGTATCCTTTTTCGGTTGCGGAGAATCAGGCCATGGAGGAGTATGTTGCGGATGTGCTTTCCCGGGGGCACATTCGCAAGTCTACTTCTCCAGCAGGAGCTGGCTTTTTCTTCGTGAAAAAGAAGGGCGGTGAGTTGAGGCCTTGCATTGATTTTAGGGGCCTCAATCGAATCACGATTAAGAATGCTTACCCGATTCCGTTGATTACCGAGTTGTTTGACCGCCTCAAGGGAGCAACGGTCTTTACTAAACTCGATCTTAGGGCTGCGTACAACCTCGTACGGATCAAGGAGGGCGACGAATGGAAGACCGTGTTCAACACCAGAACCGGTCACTATGAATCTCTGGTTATGCCCTTTGGGTTGTGTAACGCGCCCGTGGTCTTTCAGGAGTTCATTAATGATGTCTTTCGTGAGTTGTTGCAGCAGTGGTGGTTTACTTGGACGACATCCTGGTTTACTCTGCGTCCATGGAGTCTCATATCCAGGATGTTAAGTGGGTGCTGCAACGGTTACGGGAGAACAAGCTTTTCTGTAAGCTTGAGAAGTGTGAATTTCACCGAACCCAGGTTGCCTTTTTGGGCTACATCATTTCCGCTGTGGGTTTTTCCATGGACCCTCAGAAGGTTTTGGCGGTTCTGCAGTGGCCTCGTCCCAGTGGTCTTCGGTCCATTCAGCGCTTTTTGGGATTCGCCAACTATTATCGGAAGTTTATCAGGAACTTCTCCACGCTGGCCAAGCCTCTCTCAGATCTGACCAAGAAGGGCAGTAATCCTCACGAGTGGTCACCCGAGGCCATCTTAGCTTTCAAAGCTCTGAAGTCCGCCTTCGCTTCGGCTCTGATACTGTCTCACCCCAATCCTGGGTTGCCTTTTGTCCTCGAGGTTGATGGATCTGAGACGGGAGTAGGCACCCTCTTGTCTCAGCGTCGGTCACCCGATGGACCCTTACTTCCCTGTGGGTTCTACTCCAGGAAGCTTTCCTCCGCAGAATGCAACTACCAGATTGGAGACAGGGAGTTGTTAGCCATTATTCAGGCTCTCAAGGAATGGAGGCACCTGCTCGAGGGTTCTGCGGTTTCGGTTCTCATTCTCACTGACCACAAGAACCTGACGTATCTCTCGGAGGCTGGTTGACGCCCCGTCAGGCCAGATGGGCCCTGTTCTTGTCGCGTTTTAACTATGTGGTCTCCTATTTGCCTGGCTTCAAGAATGTCAGGGCTGATGCCTTGTCGCGGCAATAGTCTGAGCTGTCCAGGGAGGACTCTGAGCCGACCTCGGTCATACCTCCGGACCAGATCCTGGCTGCCATTCGTACCAACCTGACCTCTCCCCTTGGGGAGCAGATTTTGGTGGCTCAAACTGATGCTCCTCCTGAGAGACCGGCTGGCAGATGTTTCGTACCTGAGGGATTGCGTACCCGCTTGCTGCGTACCTACCATAATTCCAAGACTGCCGGTCATCCAGGGAGGAACCAGTTGTCCTGGGTCGTTTCTCGGTTATTCTGGTGGCCATCTCTCCGTTCCGACATCGCCTCATATGTAGCGGCTTGTTCGGTCTGTGCCCAGAATAAATCTCCTCGGCATCTTCCATTGGGCCTTCTGCAACCCATTCCCAATGGGGAGCGTCCTTGGTCACACCTGGGCATGGATTTTATTGTAGACCTCCCTGTGTCTCGAGGCCATACGGTCATTCTTATGGTCATTGATCATTTTTCCAAGATGTACCATTGTATTCCGTTCAAAAAATTGCCAACTGCGCAAGAACTGGCTACAGTTTTCGCCAGGGAGATCTTTTGCTTGCATGGGTTGCCCAAGGTGATTGTCTCGGACCGTGGGAGTAAGTTTGTGTCCAGGTTCTGGTGCGCCTTCTGCTCCCAGTTGGGTATCACCCGCAGTCCAATGGGGCTGCGGAGCGTTCCAACCAGGCCCTGGAACAATTCCTTCGCTGCTATATATCAAACCATCAAGACAATTGGGTCGATCTCCTGCCATGGGCAGAGTTTGTGAGGAACTCGGCTGTCATCTCCTCCTCCGGGATGTCTCCCTTCATGGCCAACTATGGGTTCCAACCCGCTGTATTGCCTGAGTTGTTCTCGCCACAGGACATTCTGGCTGTGGATAACCATCTTGCTGCCCTGCGTTCCTCATGGGGGCAGATCCAGAGGTCCTTGAAGGCCTCAGCACAGCGCCAGAAGCTCCAGGCTGATCGTAGACGGTTGCCCGCTCCTTCATACCAGGTCGGAGATCGGGTGTGGTTGTCCACTCGTAACCTCAATCTTCGGGTGCCCGCACCGAAACTGGCTGCTTGTTTTGTTGGTCCTTTCCGCATCCTCCTCAGGGTGAACCCGGTTGCCTATGCCCTTGCTCTTCCTCCTGGGATGCGTATCTCCAATGTCTTCCACGTATCCCTGTTGAAGCCTCCGGTCTGTAATCGCTTTACTGCCTCCCCACCTCGGCCTCATCCCATCCGGGTTGACGGTCGTGAGGCGTATGAGGTGAGCCGCATCCTGGATTCTCGGTTAGTCCGCGGTCGGGTGCAGTTCCTGGTCCATTGTCGTGGTTATGGTCCCGAGGAGCGTTCCTGGGTTCCTTCCACAGATGTTCATGCTCCTGCTCTCCACCGAGCTTTTCACGCCCGCTTTCTCCAGAAGCCTTATGTTGAGCCGCGGAGGGGGAGGGGCCCTTGAGGAGGAGGTACTGTCAAGGTCCTACCTTTCCTCAGGTTTTGTGCTGCTCCATGTGCTGGCATCCATCTTAGGTGTCTGCAAAGCATTGTGGGATCCTTTATGCTTTTAGGCCTCTGCGGCTCCTCCTCCAGGAGGTGGTGGCTTATCACATTTAAGCCTGCTGTCTGCAGCTGCTCATTGCATTCGTGTCCTGTCTCTTGCACAGCAGCAAACTCCTGTTTAGCTACTCATTGCTTTCCTGGATACCGACTCGGCTTTGGCTAAGACTCCTCATGGCTCCTGATCCCAGCTCTGGCGACGATTCTTCCTGGCTCTTGATCCCGGCTCTGGCGATGATTCTTTCTGACTCTTGATCCCGGCTTTAACTACGATTTCCGCTGTTGGACTTGCATAGAGTCTTGTCTTATTTTGATATTAATAAACCTACCTTTAATTGCACCTCCTTGTGTGTCTGGTTCCTCGCTCCCTGACACTAGGTCCCGAAGCTGCTGGCAATGCCTCTGATAGATGGTGTCTGGATTCAGGAGAACCCGGGAAGAGCTCACCCTGCGGTTCAGGAGTTAGACGGCAGAATGTCTGCCTCCCTCCTGCCTTCCGCCAACATCATCTCCTAGAAGGTGCAGGCTGAATGGGCCAAAGAGACAGAGGGATTGGCGCAGTCAGGAATCCAGGGGTTAGCTCGAGTCTGGGCATCCCCGGTAGTCTCGATCCCCAAACAGGATCAGATGACCCGGCTTTTGAGGACCTTGGAAAACTGAGTGCCAGCCCTGTGGGTGTGGCACACCCCATGTCCGAGGGCCATGAGGTAATGAAGCATCCGGAAGGTGCCCGCTGTTTAACCATCATGGACCTGAGCAGGGGGTATGGGCCACCATCTCTAACCCAGGAGGCTCAGGACGAGCCAGCCTTCACTACCCCGTGTGGCTTGTCTGAATCCATGGGAGAGCTAGTTGGGGTTGAGAACGCACCAACCGCCTCTCCAGGGGTCAGGAATGACCTGCAATGCGGAGTGGAACTGGGTGCAGTTGTCCACTTTAGGGGCCTTGCGGTGTTCGGCCCTGTCTGGGAAGAGCAACTTGGGCCTCTGTCACTAGTCAGGAACCAACCGCCTGTGCCTAGTCTGACAGTCGAGAAGGGTAACTGTCAGAGGGGCATGTCAGTGGTTCAGCTTTGGGAACCACCAGTAGGAAGAGACCCCCAGAGGTCTGGGCATGGGAAAACTGAGGCAGTTGTGGCCTGGTCTGCTCCCCAGGCCAAAAAGCAGGTTACGTCAGTCGTGGGTGCAGCTGGCTACGGTAAGACGCCTGGGTGCAACTATCATGGCTCAGCTGGACCTGTGACTGACCTAGCAGACAGGAAACTGGAGGAACTGATGTCCTGGATGCTAGCAGGTAAAGGGGACTGTTCATCTTGGATGAAGATACCGGTAGACACATCTGGGAGGCGAGTTCCAGAATTCACCTGTCCGGTTCCGGTGCACACAGGCGCCACTACCTTTGGGCCAGATGTAGTCATAGGCCTGAGGAAGGAGATGGGAGAGGGAAATCTCCTCCTCTACCTCGACAAGAAGCTACATATCAATATGTTAAGAGATGACACCCCTGAGCTGAAGTGTTCTGTGAACAGGTGGGCACCCCGGCAGTCGCCACAATATTCGGATAGCCACAGCCGACTGGGGCTCACTCACTTGGTCAGCACAGCAGTGTTCCCGGGGAAAAAAGATCCCTTTTCAGACGGAACTTGGTTCTCCCGCAGTGCAGCGGTACCAGGTCGACCCAAGGTTAACCTCTGGGCAGAGGTCGGTTGTGTCAGGAGGGAAATTGTAGTTCCCTCCCATGCAACCACCTGAGGGGGAGGTGTCGCAAACGTGCGCACCAGAGACTGACGCAGTCCTCCATTTTGTTAAGAATCTCCATGTTGTCCCTCATTTTTCCCCCTTTCCTCTCTGTTAATCCACAGGGACATATGTGTGTTGGAAGGGTCACTGGCAGGCTAGAGCCAGCAGGGAGCCCAGAGCTATAAAACACCTCTCTGAGCCTGGGCCTAGCTGTCCAAAGAACCTGTGCAATTTAACACCTCATATAAGATAAGGCAAGCTTTCCCCGGAGTTCAAAGAACATTCCAAGGAAACACGACCAGATAACCTTTGTTAAAATCCATTTTTCCCCTATGTCTCATATCTTGGAATATGAGAGACTTACATAAAAATCGGACATATCGTCAGATTGGCCACGAGAGGATGAACAGTTTGGTAGGTCACTCGCATTGTCTCGAATACATAGGAAAACAGAAAAGTAGATCTCATGAACCGTTCAGTGTATAATTTCATAATTCATATCTAATCAATCCTCAGACGTGTCTGCATAATAATCTACCCGCAGGTGGAATGTCACTTGTGCAGATAGAAAGTTATGGGCCAAAATATGAGTTATGGGAGATTTTGGCTCTAGTTGAGGTATCCGCCCATACCTGCACGCCCTAAACGGGGTATTGGTCCTTGACTTCAGAGACACCCCCTGCTGGGGAACCACAAAATGGGCTGTCAGACCTAAGAGAGTTAAGTTGAAGATGTCTCCCATTTTAACATCAGTACCACCTGGGGAGACCCGTGCCCTTTCGCTCTGAAACTTGGATCTGCTAACTCAGGACTTTGGCATGTACCTTAACCCTTTCACCTCTCTGATATCTCTTTGCTGTGCTGTTAGTCTCTGTATATTTATATATATATATCTTAGTTACATCTTTTTCTGTAAATGTTTTTATTGCACCCGTTTGACCTTTTAGTAATAAATCTTTCCTTCTGAAAGTGTTGAACTGTTTCTATAGCTCTGTATTGCAATTTACGAATTCCTGCCTCTAAAGAGAACGCTACTGTGTTTGTTTAACCCTCTGTATAACCGTGTTATACAGACGATTACCTCAACCATTATAGTGTTATTGCGGATATCGCCGAGTTTCCTCTTTCTCTGTAAAAAAGGAGGTGGTGGCAGTGTGAAGGGTTAATTGTGTAATTAACCTGCCCAGTAACAATCGCTCAGGCTGCCGGTACATCAATTGTGGTCCAATTAGCTGGAAATCATTGTGCAGGGTGCAACTGGGTGTGGCATTGTTACGCACGTAACATCGCGGTTTTAGATCGGCTAGTCCTTCGGTCACGAGTTTGGTGAGAAGGTCTGGGGTCTGACGCCGCAATCATGACACCCCCCACCCCTTCCTGTCCTACACTACACAGACGAGGAGGATGACAGAAGGTAGAGAAGGTTTGGCAAGAGCACAGGAGCTGCAAGCTGGTGATTGGCTGCTGGGGCTGCCCTGCATCCTAGCAACCAATCACCTGCTTGTTAAGTCAGGCAGCCTCCACCCTCCATCCAGAGCTGTCCCACCTCCCGCTGTCGGCTCAGTGAAAATTAGAATGACAGAGGTGTTGAAGACAGCTCTGAACAGAACGCCTCCTAATTGGTGGTACAACAGTGGTCCAGATGGGACATTGACTTGATCTGGACACGGACTGTGGTCCACCATTTAGTGATGCCTGATATATAGGACAAAAATTAGCAAGTGACATTTTCTGCAAAACTTGCCCCTACCATCTGTGCAGAATCTCTGTCTCTCACTTTAGGCCTGCCTGACATTTTCAAATAATGGAATACCTGAAAGTAATGGCAGCTAGGGCAATTGGGGTAAAAAAAATATGCAGTGTTTTGGTGTACATTACTTTACTGCACCAGTATGGGGTAATGTGTTTCAAACAAAAAGGTAGCTTTGCCTGTCAGACAAAAATCACAAAGGCCCTAGCAAAAGAAGAGAAAATAATATATACCTTTCCCAACGAAAATTAGTGCTGAAACACTAAACCGCAACCCATTTTGTTAACTAAAAAAATGTGAATAAATGTGAAATGAAGAAAAAAAACATTGTAAGGCAGGAAAGGGGGACAACAGCTTATCAGCAACTGCAGTTTTTGCTGACACACAAAAAGGTAGTCCTAAAAAGGATTAAACTACACCAACACACTTGTAATTCCCCAAATATGCTGTGCTATAAATTGTGATTGAAGTGAAACAATCAACTTGATACAAACAAATAACCCGAAACAAGTAAACAAATTAAATCATTATTGCAGTGCATTAAAAAGTACAAAAAGCTTACTGAGCACTGATTCACACTAATGCAGTGTGGGAAACGCAGTGAATCCTGTGCTTTTCCCACACATCATCCATGCGATCTGGTATGGGTGTCAATGTTAAATTAACAACACCCTGCAGTGCGCTTACCAGAATTCAAATCAAATTGGTGTGGACACCCATGCGATGCCAAACAGGTGCGGGGAAAAAATGGTCATGTACCTTTTTGGTGCAGCTGCAATTTGAGCCATACAAAATGTGTGGCTCAAAGCGCACCACACAGACATCGACCGTGATCTGCACAGGAATGCGGTGCGGTTCCTGTGCAAATCACATGCGATCTACTGCATTGCATCAGTGTGAACTAGGGCTCAGAGTAAAAGTTGATCCATAACAGTCCACTCCTAAATCCTTAAATAGAAGACTCCTTTGTGTGAACGCCAGCCACCACCACAAGCACTAAGGACTCTTAGCAAATATTACGACCTCAAGATCATTAAAGGTAATTTCTCATATACTGTAGTAGCTGTCAGAGACAGCTAGCCACCACCACAAGCATTAAGGACTCTTACCAAATATTAAGACCGCAAGATCATAAGAGGTCATGCCTTACATAATATCTGTCATATATTTTTGCAAGCCCATGGCCCATGCACTGGAACTTGCTTGGGCATTACTGCTGTCTTTTTGGCCACTAGACAAGCAGCTCCATTTTTAAAGCTCCTGAGCCCTAGATATTTCAACTGACTATCAAACTTTGTGTCAAGCCTAGGGAAACCTACTGCAAAGCTGAGCACCGCCGTGAACACTTCTGCTATTCCCTAAGGTGATCAGCCACTAACTGGACACACTCCTTTCTGTATGCTGTGATAATACATTATTCAGTTGTTCAGCTGTTACACAACCTGCTAAAAGTTGTGGGGCAACCTTTGGAGAAGTATAACCTGATCTATGCCTTTTGTCACCTAACCTCCTTTTTGTCTGCTTTTCAGGATCCAGGAGGTCATTCCAGTGATCTTCATAGCTCCCAATGGGTCCAGATTGATGTTGTACTTTGACCTGATGAAACTCCTAGCAGATGCTCTGTGGGCTTTTCCAGATATACCAGATCTTCTGTCCTACTGACTGATTTCTTATCCTGCCTTACAGCTACTGGGTTTATCAGCATGGCTGTTGAGGTCTAGGTTTTAAATAGCAGGGTCCTCCCCAGCTTGGTGATCCCCATGAAATAAAAGACCATGAAGTCCACTTACCGCAAGGTATATCATCTCACATAAAGGCATACTTTCATCTGAAGGAAAACACTTTCACCCCAGAAACTAGGTTTTTTGTACTTGATGTTCATTGAGGATCACAGGTCCCACCTCTTTGTGTTTGTGATCTTGTTCTCAGCACTGCTTTGTTACAAAACTGAGGCATGTTGAGGGTGGTAGGGGTTATACCAGGTTGGTTCCTTTTTTGCCAGAGTCCAAATCCTCCCAAAAGCAACAGTATAACACAAAAATGTCTCTGAATCCTGTGTCCCTTTCTGAATCCTGTGTTCCTCAATTAACTCCAAGAAAAGGATTTTATGGTGAGTACAAAAATCCCATTTTATGCAGCTATGATCAAACAACCCTGATTAGCTATATTTTTTTACTGATGGTCATAGCACCAGCCAGTTTCTAGTGCTGTAAGCCCGGCATACCTACTGAACTGATCCTTGCATTATATGCATCTTGGGGCTTTTTATACTGCATCAGATGGTAAAAAGAGAATTTAATGACAATAACTCTGTCCATTGTCAACTTCAGCTTATATATAAGGAGAACACATTATGCTGGATAGTAATTTTTAGTATAAGAACGAGAAAAATTATCTATTTAAGTATTGAGGCAATAAACAACAAATACTTGTAAACATTTACATTTAAATTGTGCTTTTTGCAAAACAGTGAATTCAAAGGTATGCAAAACTGTAAATAAGCAATCTGGAAGCTGGCTTCACACTCAACAAGGCAGTGCACCCATGGCACTGTGATTGGGCAAAATCACAGTGCCATGGGTGCACTGCCTTGTTGAGTGTTGTGATGAAATATTGCAGGCCTACATTTGTTTACAATGCCCTGCTGCACATAGAGTTCAAAAATCAAACTCTCCTATGCATTGTAGCAATGCACTGCAGCGCTTGTGCACAGCACATACCAGTGCGCACAGATTATGTACATTATAATGTGTACTGAAGGATTGACTGCTGTGAATGGGCCTCCAGTGTCCAGTGCACACATAAAGTGCATTACCTCAATATTTGTAATGCACACGTGTACGTTACCTGTAAGTGTAATGTATGTGTGTGTGTGCATATGAGTGCATATGAGTGTGTGTGTATGTATAGGGAGTGTGTTGGGCCTCATGCACACTGCTCCAAAGGAACTTCAAAAATCTAGAAGGAGCATATTTCTAAACACCGGTGTCATGAATGTTTGATTACAGCTGTGAGTGGCATCCTGTATAGATCAATGAAAGGGTGACCGTGACAGACGCCATGGCTGTATGACTGCAACTGTTCATCTGACTGGTTACATGCATATAGGGGTGTATGAGTGGCGTAGTTGGCATCCAGGATGCGCAGTTACATGTACACAAATACTTGTGACTTATTGGTGCAGAAATACACTATTTATTTTTATAATATTTTATTATTAATATTACATATTATGTTCTAGAATTTTGTACCATTAAATTTTTTTAATACTTTTTAAAATTTTTTTTTTTACAGTCCTTTGTGAAATTTCAGGGATCTAAACAGACCCCTCATATTTCAGTTTTTAATTAGTGAAAGATATTGAGGATACAGAATCCTTAATCTCCTCCTCTGCAGCCAAAACTACGCTTAAGAAATAAATGAAAGAGCTGGAAACATTATTTACAGAGGCTTCCTGTACATTCACAAAAAGAAGACATGCCAAGCAATGTTTGCTATGGAAAGAAAGGGATCCATAAACATAAGAGGTATGTTTACCAACTACACCCCCCCCCCCCATGTAGGGGACGGCTCTCATATAAGTTCCTGGACACTGAAGTGACCGTGAGCTCATAGCAGAAGTAGGAATGTATACTGAGAGCGACCCTGTTCTGTCATATATCGTACATCAATGGCAGTGAAAAGCTTAATTAAGTGTATTCTAGGGTGACCAGATATCCCTGGCTTTGGGGGAAATCCACAGATTTTAGGGGGCTGTCCCCAGGAAAAAGTGTGATTTCTTTGCATAATGAAGTCTTTGGCCCAGGTAGTTGCAGGGTAAGCTATCCAGCAACATTTCTGTGACTGGTCTGGAGTTGGAGGAGGGAGGGAAGGAGTGTGTTTTCTACCAGCTGTGTCCATGGTTATTGATGATGTCACATGCCGATATCAGGTGGTCTATCTGATCCCTCCCCTCTCGGCTTTTGTAGACATTTCCATGGGGTGGGATAAGGATATCATTTGCTGCCTTGCTCTTCTTTGTGATGGTGACTTGCAGTGCACAATTAGGCCTTCAGCTGGAATGTCAACTGCATACTAGGGTACAGGGTCAGGACAAAGGAGTGTGTGGGCATCCAAGAGGAGCAGCTGCACTGTGCACAGCATTTTAATGTGGGGGAAGGAGAGTAGGGTGTTGGTGCAGTGTGGCAATCAGTAGCAATACACACCAATGGCACATTGTGACATAACTTTACTGAAGTGGATTGGGACTGGATAGCCTTCTGCTGGCATCCAACTCTAAATGAATCCTGAGACATGACCTGTCACCTGAGCTTGTAGGTGATAGCCTATGCAGAGAGAGGCAGGGGGATGCTGGAGAGGTTACATACACTATCTGACACCTCCCTTCCTGTGACTATATGGTGCCTTCTGCAGCTGTACAGGTGCTACCACCGGAGCTCTGAACATGAGCTGATGCTATACTGTGACGACTCACTACCAACGTCATCTCAAGGTCTGGTCAGAAAAATTTAGGATGGGGAGGATTTCTGCTAAAGGGAGTTTTGTCATGGGGGAGTAAATTGGGTGGAGAGAGGAATTTTGATCGCAGCACCCAGCATTCTTAGAAAAGCAGTTGAGAGGCACTATTTACTTTTGACCTCAACACCCTGCTTGTTATGCACTCTTGAGCCAGATCAAAGTAGGCTTAGGTTATTAAACTACACACCTTTATGTACCTCCCATTCCAACATTTGGTGCAGCTTGTGTTACATGCTGCTATTATCCCCACCCCCTGCTCTGCTCCAGACACACCCCCAATAAAAGTGGGCATGGTCAGTAGGATGTCCCAGGATTTTATTTTGAAAATCTGGTCACGTTACTGTATTCTGAGTGTCAAAATAGCAGAAAAAGAAGGCAGCAGACAGTTCACAAAATGTGTAGAGAAAAAGGAAAAAGTTAAGGGAGCCTATGAAGGATTTTAAAAAGTAAAGCAAGGTATACACATTCAGGTTTTTTTTTGTTCAACCAGTGGGTTGAGCAAAAAAAATTGAAGATCCTCACATCAATACAAATGATGTGTGATGCAGGCATTTCCCCTGCAGTGATATTGCATTCTGAAATGGGGGACTCTCCCTGCACATCGGAATACACAGATTAACAATGCAGCCATTGGCTGCAAGTGCTGATCTAACGCTAGTTTTTGAGCTTGACAGCTGGCCGTTAGACAGTCTTCTACTGAAAAGACAGCAATACACACGGATCAGAAGTTGTCCTGTTCCTGCTGAACCAACTGATTTTCAGTCCGTGTATACCCAGCTTATTGCTTTACTCCAGAATATTAACTTTTCCAATACTTCAATTTGGTAGAATTATAAACTTGTAAAAGGTTTTTAGCTAATAAATGTTTATCTAGCTATCCTTATTCAGTTATAAAACATTACTTTTGGAGAATTTCTTAAAACATACCTTAACAAGAAAACAGTATAGATAGCAATCTTTATACTCTATAAAGGGGCCCAATCTATGACATACTTTACTGGTTCTAAGATGTGGTACACTGTCCAGTTTCCTTCTGTCACAATTCTGTCTTCTTATCTAGCATGCCTCTGCCAAGATCCTTTCTGCTATCCATCCTACCTTTGTAAAGATCCCATCTGATGTACAAATTGTCTATGTGAAATAATGTGTGCTGTTCACTCTACCTCTGTCAAGATCTGTCTGTTGACCAGGCCTCTCGAGATCCTGTTTGCTGCACAGTCCTCCTCTGTTAATATGCCAGCGGAGTTGGCTTAAAATATACCTAATTCTGTGCCAAGCGATACGGCTCCAGAGCCAGTGCTGTGTTTGAGCACTGAAACAAAAATAAGTTAAGAGGTGAGAGCGGCAAGCCTTCCTTTTCTGAGAGCTCTTGAGACTCCTTTAAGTACAGTCACTCCCTAGCTGATTATCCTGACTAACCCTTCCACCATCCACATCCACCCCATTAATTTCTTGCTCAGCAAGCAGAAGACTCCTATTGAGTTTGTCATTTTCTCTCAGTGTTGTATTTTGCTTCTCCATATCTGTCATAGCGGCAGGGGCGGACTGACCATTTGGAAACTCGGGCATTGCCCGAGGGCCCGAGGTCAGTAGGGGGCCCCGTGAGATGCCCCTGGTACCTTTTTCATAGGCTTTTTTGAGTTTGGGCAAGGACACGGGGCCCCATGATCCCCTATTGCCCGGGGGCCCCATGAGTTGTCAGTCCGCCCTTGCATAGCGGTATTCTTCCTGGAACTGTTGCTCCATTGATGCATACACTGTATGTGCCACACTCTACACTGAATAAAACCTATAACTTTTTAATGCTCTTTATTTCATAATATGTATATTACTTAAAGAAAATGAAAATATTTGTAGCAAGGTGTTCTGCTGGGTATGTGCTCCTCTGACTGTTTTTTTCTCCCTCTCCAAGGCTGTATGTGTTTCTCTGCACACGTCTCTCCCCCTTTATACTAGCTCTGCCCTCCTGGATGAGGCAACTGCACAGGGCACTAGGTAATGTAGTTTAGAAGGAGAGCTGCACTGTGAAAGTGAATTGAGCTTGTGAGGAACAGAATGCTGGAGACAAGCCACCAAGGATCAGGATCTTGAGGACTGAAGCCTGACAAGTATCAAGGACAGGTTTCACTGTGTATGAGGTCTAGTGAGCGGTTGCAACTGTGCTGATTGCATCACTGTTTAGCAAGGTCAGTACACCAGGAGACTGTCCATTTGCACAACAGCCTAAATACAAATCACTGCATGCAACCTTAAAGAGACGGTAATAAGTGCACCACCATACAGATTGGGCCCCACTGTTAGCTGGCTGAAGAAGCAAGTCAGGCACCATTTACTGAATAGCTGCTTTTAGGGGCAACTAGGTCTTAGAAGAATATATACAGTAAATATATATATATATTTTTTTATATATATATATATATATATATATACATGGAGTGCAGAGTGATGAAACTGCTAGTGGTTTACTGCATAAGAGATACTACAAGACTTTACTGTTTATATTGTTCATAATTCAAATGGTTCACAGTTTATGCTGCTCTTTTGCCAGTACAGTTGATACCAGTTACATTTAGTCTATTGCCACTGTGACCTGAACGAACTGCTATGTCATAGTCTGTTACTCATGTCAGTTAATGCACTGCACTCAAACAGACTTATTTACCTACTTACTGTTATTGTGCATTGCTCTTTTTTTCTTTTTTCTTTGCAATAATATATTTACTTTGTTTACAGTCAAGTAAACTGGTGTCTAATTTTATATGCTGATATAGTTGGGGCAGTATACTAATACCTATACTAACATAGGCCCTTGCAGCATGCTATTACAGAACCAGGTATGTCAGAGGGGACAAAGCGATTTACTGAGTCGTCACAAGAAACAGAGGACCCATCAAACCAAGCAGCTCCTGCGAGAGTAGTGCTAAATATTACTGACATATTTTAGACTTCTGGGTTACTTAACTCTGATGTGCTTTCATACTATCAATTTGAATTTTGTTACATACAAACATTGGTGAA
The DNA here is from genome assembly GCF_062004578.1 of Staurois parvus. NCBI lineage: Eukaryota > Metazoa > Chordata > Amphibia > Anura > Ranidae > Staurois > Staurois parvus. The sequence continues at coordinate 1,700,969 of NW_028317981.1, forward strand.
TACAGTACTAAATGTACAACAAAAACATTTGCTAAATATAAGTGCAAGGTGTAATGATGAATTAAAGTGTTTACAATTGCCAGGATTTTGGCAAGCAAAATGGTAAGTCTGAAAGTTTTGATTGATAAACAATGCTGATATAACTGGTATTGCCAAATCTTACCATGGCGTTTTACATAACTGAGCTGTTAACTAGTGATGGGACTGGGGCATTATGGGCATTATTGGGTGTGCATAATTCTAATTGTATACAGTTATACAATTTAAAGTTATACATTGATATACATAGTGTTAAATTCATTTTTAGAGCCATAACAAAGCAGTAGAGACTCGGCTCCTTACACAGAGAAAAATGGCTGAGTTGGCTGGGACAATGGTAATAATCTCAAATTTTAACTACCATAAATTGACTGATGTAATGGCACTGCTGGAACTTTAAATTTATAAAAACAGTTTTATATAGAGAACAGTTCATAGAAGCCCCAAATAGAAATGATGCTCTGCTGGACCTGTTATTCTCAAACATTGCAGCGTGTATTACAAATTTTCATACAAAGGGAAATCTGGGTAGCAGTGATCATAACGTTTTTCAATTTAATTATTTTTTAAAGGACATACTGGAGAGACAAAAACACTAAATTATAGGAGAGACAGTTTGCCAGTGCTGAGGACCACTCTCATGGGAATATTGCACAGTGGCTAAATGGTTAGCACTTCTGCCTGGCAGTACTTGGGTCGTCGGTTCAAATCCCAACCACGGCACCAACTGCATGGAGTTTGCATGTTCTCTCTGTGCCTGCGTGGGTTTCATCTGGGTACTCTGGTTTCCTCCCACACTCCAAAGACATGCTGGTAGGTGAATTGGCTCCTGTCTAAATTGGCCCTTGTATGTGTATGTATGATTGTAAGTTAGGGACCTTAGACTGTACACCTCTTGAGGGTTAGGGACTGATGTGAATGTACAATATATATGTAAAGTGCTGTGTAAATTCATGGCACTATATAAGTACCTATAATATATAAATAATAATATTGTTATCACATGACAAAGAATATATATGGAAATGCTTTAAACAGAGTGTTTGAAAAAAAACTGCTACGTGGGCAGCAAGATTAAAAGAATACATTAAAACTATATTGCTCACTTTATATTACCATACCAAGTTAAAAAGAGTCAGCCAACAAGAAAAATGCATTTTATGACAAGTTACAAGTTCTAGGAACAGAGAAAACAAATTGTTCAGATTTTTATACAGGGTTGCCAACCATCTGTAAATTCTCAGATAGTTTAAAAAAAATGTGATCTTTTACTTCTGTCCATGAATGTCTATTATGGGCACGTGTGTCTGTAAAATACCTGAACTACAGTTGCTCATCCTCTCACTGCCTCCTCTGTCAACCAGAACAGCACTGTAACCTGCCCTCTTCCCCAACCCACCACATTTGACTTAGAGAAGATAATGGCAGCAGGTGGAGCAGGGAGAGGACACAAAACCTACAGTTACAGACAGAAGAGTAGAGAGTAGAGGCCCATACTTACAGAGAAAGGAGATGATACATTTAATGATAGCATACAGTGCCAAGCTGCACTTTCTTAAACTAGCAAAATACTTTTACTGGTACAGGCTCCAGAAAAAAGAACATCATCTTACCCCATTAACAACACCTCATTTGGAATATGCAGATCAGTTTTGGTCACCAGTTTACAAAATGGATATTGGGGAACTGGAGAAAGTGCAGAGATTGGCAACCAAACTGATAAGAGGCATGGAGGACATCAGCTATGAGGAAAGATCATCCACTACATTTTTCTTCTTCCTTGAAAATAGTTTTTTTGAGCAGGGATATAATAATCATTTGTGAATACATAAAATGCCTTAAAGTGACCTTGGTGCAAAGTTATTCACTTTAAAGATATTAAAAGGACAAGAGGGTGCTCTTTTTCTGGAGAAACAAAATGGTTACATCCACATTTGGAAAGGCTTTTTCACAGTAAAAGGTGTGACTGTGTGTGACTATGTGCAAATAGGACCATGCTTTATTAAGGTTTATTTTGCCTTCCTCTGAATCAACTTTAGGTATGAGTTCTGTACACGAAGGTATTAAACAAATTTTTATTTCATTCATTTTTCTCTTGATTGAACCAGATGAAATAGTCCTTTTTTAAACCTGGTGAACTGTGTAGCTAGGAAGTATATATTATTATGAAAAGCATTATTGCAGGGGTCAGCAACAACCCAAAATGTGTGCCAAAGTTGGCACACTTTGCCTTTTTCAGTGGTACACACTGGCGTTCTTGCATTGAGAAAATTTCCTCTCAATGGCTCTCTAGTAGGTCTCCTGTTTTTTTGGGGTTTTTTTTTAGATCACTGGCATAGACACCCAGCACTGCATTCCAATCCCTGGCTTGTCATGACATCCAGCCCCTCCCCCCTGGGCCATATGCAGACACATGAAATTCCACCGACAGATCTTAGGGATGAAAAGCAGGAAGTGCACTGGTAGAACCGATATGTAATGGCCTACATTGGTAAGACAGGCATGCATGGGGAGCTACAGTGGTGGGGAGCAGATGTGTGTGTGTGTGGGGGGGTACACTGGTGAACAGGTGTGCAAGGGGTTGTAATGGTGAACAGGTGTGCAAGAGGGACAATGGTGAACAGGTGTGCAGGGAGTATAGCGCAAAACAGGTGTTTGGGGGGTACAGCAGTCGAGCTGATGTGAGGGAGGGGGGGTACCATGGAGAATAGGTGTGCATGAGGTGCAGTAGTGAACAGGCATGCAAAAGGTGCAGTAGTAAACAGGTGTGCATGGGACACAGTGTTGGAGCGGGTGTACAGTAAGGTACAGTGGTCAATAGAGTTGCAGGGGGGTCAGTGGCTGAGCAGATATGAGGTACAGCAGTGAAGCAGGTGTGCAGGTGCCTACAGCAGTAGAACAAGTGTTCTGGGAGTACAGTAATGGAACAGATGTACAGGGGGGTACAGTGGCAGAACAGATGTGTGGGGGGGTACAGTGGCAGAACAGATGTTCAGTGACAGTGATGGAACAGGTGTGCTGGGAAGTACAGGGGTAGAAGAACAGATGTGCAGGAAAGGTGCAGTGGTGATTTAACATGGGAGTCTGGAACCTGTAGAAAGTGATCTACCAGTAGATCGTGGCCAAGTGACTGGTAGATCGCGGTCTGGGCTTGCTGAACCACCATCCCAGACCATCAAGCAGAGTGCAATGCAGAGGGACTACTTGTAAAGTTGGAGCTGTAGTAAGGAGCAAGAGCCGCATTAGCCAATGCCTCTTCTCTAGTGTTGGCTCCTGTTCCATGCGGAGTGATACCTGCATTTCACCACTCTCCAGAGTGCTGCCAGCAGCAGGAAAAAAGAGATCTTCAGGTCAGTGTGAAGCAGTACACGCATTTGCAACATGGTAGTATGACAATTAGAGGTTTAAATCGGGTGTGAGGAGGAGATACTGGGCATCACTGTGCCAGGTGATCTTTGACTTCTCCCATGATGTTCAGGTAGATCTCCACCTCTTTAAGGTTGCCCACCCCTGGTGTAACAGATGCAGGGGGGAGCGGAAGCAGAGTGGTAGAAGAGGTATGTAGTGGGTGAAGTAGTGAAAGAGGTCTGAGGAGGGTGAAGTAGTCATAAAAATGTTTTGGGAGTGTAAATCCCCCGTGTTTCTGAAGAGCGGGGGATAGTCGCACTGGGATTGATCTGAGGTGTGAAGATGCAGAAATTTGGGCTAGCCTAAGGTTAGAAGGTGCAGGAATTGGGGCTGACCTGAGGTTAAAAGTCCAGCAATTTGGGGCTGATTGGAGGTCTGAAGGTGCAAGAATTTGAGACTAATCTGAAGTGTGAAAGTGCAGGATTTTGGGCTGATCTGAGATGTTATGATGCAGGAATTGGGTTTCATCTGATGTGTGAAGGAGCGGGATTTGGGAGTAATCTGAGGTCTGAAGGTGCTGTAATTGGACTCATTTTACATCTGAATTTGCAGCCATTGGGATTGGTCTGAGGTTAGAAGGAGCAGGAATTGGGGCTGGTCTGAAGTGTGTCAGTGCAGGAACTGTGCAGGAACTGAGACTGATCTGAGGTCTCAATAGTGCAGGAATTGGGGCTGGTCTGAGATCTGAATGTGCAGGAATTGGGGCTGATCTGAAGTGTGACAGTGCAAGAATTAGGGCTGATCTGAGGTGTGAAGGTGCAGGAATTGGGACTGATCTGATGTCTCTAATGTGCATGCAGGAGTTGGGGCTGATCTAAGGTCCCTGAGGTGCAGTAATTAGGGCTGAACTGACATCTCTAAGGTGCAGGAACTGAGGCTGATTTGACGTCTAAATATAAAGATGTACAGTAGATTCACTATATTGCGAAAAGTAGTGGGACGCCTGCCTTTACATGGACACGAACTTTAATGGCATCTCAGTCTTAGTCTGCAAGGTTCAATACTGAGTTGGCCCACCCTTTGCGGCTATAGCAGCTTCAACTCTTCTGGGAAGGCTGTCCAAAAGGTTTAGGAGTGTGTCTGTGGAAATGTTTGCCCATTCTTCCAGAAGCGCATTTGTGAGGTCAGGCACTGATGTCGGACAAGAAGGCCTGGCTCGTAGTCTCCGCTCTAATTCATCCCAAAGATGTTCTATTGGGTTGAGGTCAGACCAGTCAAGTTCCTCCATCCTAAACTTTATAATCCGTGTCTTTATGGACCTTGCTTTGTGCACTGGTTCGCAGTCATGTTGGAACAGGAAGGGGCCATCCCCAAACTGTTCCCACAAACTTGGGATCATGAAATTGTCCAAAATGTCTTGGTATGCTGATATCTTAAGAGTTCACTTCACTGGAACTAAGGGGCCAAGTCCAACCCCTGAAGTACAACCCCACACCATAATCCCCCCTCCACCAAACTTTACACTTTGCACAATACAGTCAGGCAAGTACCGTTCTCCTGGCAACCACCAAACCCAGACAGGTCCATCGGAATGCCAGAAGGGTGATTCGTCACTCCAGGGAACACGTCTCCATTGCTCTAGAGTCCAGTGGTGGCGTGCTGCATCCAACGCTTTGCACTGCACTTGGTGATGTAAGGATTAGATGCAGCTGCTCAGCCATAGAAACCCATTCCATGCAGCTCTCTACACACTGTTGTGCTAATCTGAAGGCCACACAAAGTTTGGAGGTCTTTAACTATTGACTCTGCAGATAGTTGGCGACTTCTGCGCACTGTGCATTTCAGCATGCGCTGACCCTGCTCTGTCATTTTACATGGTCTACCATTTTCGTAGCTGAGTTGCTGTTGTTTCCAGTTGCTTCCGCTTTGTTATAATACCAATAACAGTTGACCGTGGAATATTTAGTAGCAAGGAAATTTCACGGATGGACTTATTGCACAGGTGGCAAGCTATCACGGTACCACACTTGAATTCTCTGATCTCCTGAGAGCGACCCATTCTTTCACAAATGTTTGTAGAAGCAGTCTGCATGCCTAAGTGGCCATGAAGGTGATTGGAACACCTGAATCCAATAATTTGAAGGGGTGACCCAATACTTTTGGCAATATAGTGTATGTATAAACTGGTCTGTTAATGAAGGTTCAGTTAGCACGGGGAATGAAAGGGTTAGATATTTTTAGCAATGAAGCAGTTTTACTGATGTAAAATAAACCAAATGATTTTGGTGTTGATGAGATTGGACATTGTTGATGATCGAACTGCACGTTTACACATGTTCTGACAAGTTGTCCAGCCATTGTGAAGCTGTGGATTATGGCTATGAATAACGTCATTACTTCAGATGTTTGCATTAATCTGACGTAGAATTCCTTAATCTTCTGAACAGCCTCTAATATTATGCAAACAAAGTTTCTTAACTCCTGCACTGCCTTGTGGAATGTAGTTTCTTAATATAATCTAAAAGATATGAAATTCTGAGTTAAAACAAAACATTCTCCAAAAATCTACAAGTTTAAATTGCATTCAGTATATAGCCAAACCTTTTACAAAGCTTTTGATAGAGTGGGGTAGGAAACACCCCTACCCCTACTCCTACCCCTACCAGGTTTTTTTTCCCTGTCTGTGTACCATTGGGGAAATTTGCCTTCAGTTTCATGTAGAGGTAACATTGGGTTCTTGCAGACAGTAGTCCTGGAAAATAATCTTCCACAGAGCATGTATCAATTATGCTGAAACTGAATCAAAGCTGGATCTGATGATAATCTGGTTGATGCTCCCAACCTATTTAAAATTCAACAATCAACTACTTTCAGAAATCTGTGAATGGCAGCCAGCCAGTAGTGTTGCAGATGGTCCTCATTTTTTTTGTAAGGATTCACACATCTGACTCCCCAAGTTTGTCTTTCAGAAACACTACAGGACAGGCCACTCAGCAACCTATGCAGGTATCCATGTAGTTATAAAAGGGATAATTGGGTCTGGTACTTACATTACAGTTCTAAGATAACTGTAGAGTAAATGTCACCTACTGTATAATGCTAAGCTTGACAAATAAAATATTTTTCTTTATGAAACACACTGTTTCTGCATATTACCTCCTTAAATACTGTATATCAAAAATAGAAGCAAATAAAGTAAACCATTTCTGAGAGAGATGTGGGTGAAGCTATTGCTGACCTTCTGAAAATGTTGCCTGGCTGTTACTTTGACCCTCTATTGTCAATACTGAGCTGCTGCTCATTATGTGCTTCATTAAAGTCAGAAGCTCTTATTTCCATTGTGTATTAGTAATTCAAACTATTGAAACAAAATAGTCACCATGATTTTAATTAATGAGAAGTCAGAAAAAGCAGCCTCCATGTTTCTCTCAAGAAAGATTTCATTAAAAGTTATAATTTTCCTTTATTTATAAGGTCAAATCTGGTGAGGGATTATATGCAATCCCTTAGATTTGTTTTAATATGTACTAAGCCATTAGAGATTAAAACAATATCCATTCATGGGTAAGAGGTTGTTCTATAAAGTGTGAGGGACATCTAGACCTGCCATGGAATACCTGATGGGAACACAGGGCTGGAAACAAAGGAATTCCTGATGTGCTCAGAGACTTTCTGATGTACTGAGGTCCTCTTCAGGAATCTTAGAACAATATACAGGGGTCAGACAAAACAATGGAAATACTACATGATTTGCAGGTGTGAAAGTGACAACATGTTTCACATTAAAAGCGGACGTGATGTGACATTCTTTTGCTTCCACTGCATGATGAGATCCCTAGCTAACAGGTGGGAAGCCTTACTTTCGTCATTCGCTGTGTGCTGCTAGTAATATGGAGTCATGCCAGAGCTTACTTACCTTCAAAGAGGTCAAATTGTTGGTGCCCACTTAGCTGGTGCCTCTGTGACTGAAGTTGTCAATTTATTTGCGGTGTCGCGAGGTACAGTATCAAAGGTTATGATGGCATATACAGTTTCTGGGAAAACATCGTCTGACAAGCATAAATGCGATTATCATGGTCAATTGACCGAAAGGGACAAAAGGACATTGTGCAGGATTGTGACCCAGAATAAGAAAACAACTTCTACAATCCTGCTCAATGTCCTTTTGTCTCTTTTAGTCAGTTGACCATGTCGACCACGCCTTTGCTGATCAGATGATGTTTTTGCCAGAAACCATATATGCCATCAAACCCTTTTGATAACTTCAGTCACAGAGGCACCAGCTGAGCGGCACCAACAATTTGCCCTCTTTGAAGGTCAGTAAGCTCTAACATGGCTCCGTATTACTAGCAGAGCACACAGTGAATGATGGGTTACCTCTCCAGATGCATGTTTCTTCCCACCAATAGTTAGTTTGGCATAACATGGTGTGAAGGACGCACCCATGGCAGTACCATGCACCTAGAGATAGTAACCCCCTGGAACTTGAAGTAGTTATGTTCCAGGCAAAATCTGATACCTTCCTGAATGAAATGAGCCTGTTTGTGATGTAGGTTGGACATGAGGCCAACCTCATGTGGGATGGAGGTGCAGAGGGAACAGACATCAAGGGATAGCCACAGGTACGCTTCTTTCCATGTGTAATGGGACAGGGGTTTAGGTAGATGCAATGAGTCCTGAGTATATAATGTGAGAGCCTGAGCAATGGGCTGCAAAAAATAAAAACCACATATTGGGACAAACCACTGGTAAGGATCTCCATGGCCGCAATGATTGGTCTACCAGGGGGCAGATGAGATTCTTATGTACCTTTTGATAGGTGGTAAAAATAGGGATGCTTTTAGAATTCTCTATACAGAAAATGAAACTCCCCTAAATCAATGATCTTATTGTGGTAAGCAGTGTCAATCAAGGTTTTGAGTTCAGCATTGTATGTTTCCAGGGGATCACCAGAAAGTTTCTTATAAGTGTATTGATTAGCAATGAGTCTAACCACCTCCACTACATAATCTGATTTGTTTTGGATACTGATACCTCCTCCCCTGTCTGCTTGTTTGATGACTATGTCATCATTTGCAGCTAGATGGTCTAAAGCTAATCTTTCTGATCTAATAAGGTTATGGTGTTTATGCCGACTAAGATGAGTGGTGGAGCAAAATTTGAGTACGTCTGCATATGTGACTTGATAAAATGTGTCTATGAATGGAGCTTTTGCATGAGTGGGATAAAAAGTGGAAGATGGTTTAAATCCAGTATGTGAAATGGAATTACAGGGGATAGAAGCACCAGAAGATTCACTGGTGACCGGTTGAGCCGTCAGGAGATCCTCTAGGGCTGCCAAAAGCCATGAGGTCCTCTGGATCCCATGCACTATTCTCTATGTGATCAGTGGGGGACTGAGCATCTGTATTAAAACTAAGACTCTTGATATAATAGTAGCGTTTTAAAGTAAGTTTGTGGATGAATCTGTTCAAATCCTTAAAAAGTGTAAAGGAGTTGTGAGTATTCATCGGGGCAAAATTCAAACCTTTTTTGAGGAGTGAGGTCTCATCCGGTGTGAGTGTGTCACTTGTAAGATATTTTACATATATAATATTATGCTTTTATATATGCTATTGAGAGACGCATGTATATGCACATATATGTGTATATATATACACTTAAGTGCATACAGAAATATATTAGAATTTTTAGAAACAGTGAGAATGTACTTGACATCTGAGTTTCTGGTGTTGTGGTTTTATTTTATTTGTTTTTCTCCCTTATGATTCATGTACTATATGTTTCTTTGTTGTTTTAATTATATTCAGCAATTATACGCAGCACCCATTTGTGAGGTGGATCCAACTAGCCAGCTGCATAGCTTTCTTAATCTGGCTTTTCTATGTACATTTCCCAATCATTGTGTCCCAATCCCATTTTCACTTCTGGCATTTCCCTTCTGCGGTCCGGCTCCTTCCATGTCCTCTTTGATTGGCTTCTGCTAGCTGCTTTACAGCTCTTAAATTTCCCACTGTCCAAGGGGCAGGCCAGCTTGACAAAGGAGACGGGGCCTCAGAAATGCGTTGCGACCTGTCCACCTGCCGCCCCCAGACCTGTCACTTTTCCCTGTCAGTTGTCGAGAACAAGTGAGGAGAGACGCTGACTGGCTCCATCGATCAGCTGGTCTCCCCTAGCCTTGCAGGTGCAGCCGGTTTCACCATCTACATTAAAGCATTGTTTGTTTTTACACATACTAATCTGGTGCCTTGCTGTCTTTCTACTTTACATGTCTGTGAAAGTTTCCCTAACCTTGGGCAAGGAGCTGATCCACTTATCCAAAGACTTGCACAAAGGCTATATTCCATCACCATTCTGAGTGCTGAATATGCTTGTATAATCTACAAGGCATTGTGTTCATCTGTTATGGGCCTGTCTGTTCTTCCATACCTAGGTATGAGCTGATAATGAGCTGTCTGAACTTTTGCCCGTTCGACTTCATGTTTGGCAGGAGTTGAGCACCATATATATAGAAGTTGAATTTCTGCTGCGTCTGTATATGACAACTTCCTGCTGTCCATGATTTCTAAAAAAGCAGGTAGTGCGGACATCCGCTACACCCCTAGCAACTGCCACTGTCACCAGCACATTGGTTACATTGATGGGAATTCCTGGTCACGCACATAAGCATAGAGGCAAGGTTAGCAGTGATATCACTCTCCAAATGTGGCCACTGGCCATATCTGGGCCATGACATTGACCATGGCCTTGGCCATATTTGGTCAGTGATATCAACAATATAAAAGCCCTTCCTTATCTATTTGATGACAGCTACATTTTCTGTGCTGGGTCCATTGAGTTTTTCATTTCAGTCAGTCACAGGGCATTATGATGGACAATGGATTTGCAGGGAGGGACATTTTTTGGGGGATTTTTATTTTTTTAATAAAGAACTTTTCAAGCATTTGCATTTCTTTCTTCAGAAATTTTTATTTACATTTTGTTTGTGAATGAGTAGGGCTGCTAGCCCTTACCCATTCATGTTAGAAAAGGTGGTTACCTTTGGAGTGGTCTGTGTGCCATTTTTATTTAATGGAAACCAGAAGGGAGATGTAATTTGCAAGCAATTTAAAACCAGTTTTCCTTGGTAAATGTTAGTGCTCCCGCTAAATCACTGCTCCTGGCCAAATCAAATTTTTTAAAACTTTTTCAACTGGTAACATGTTCCAATTAATTTGGCTTCCCTGGATTTCAGTGGGGTTCAGGTTCAGAATCTGAACCAGGACAGTTCAGCTAATCCCTATTCATGACCTTTAAACTATTGATATATTTGAGAAAATGTTTGTTATCCGATGAAATACAATTACTAAAGCACTTGTTTAAGTTATCTTTAAAACACTCCCCTTGCCTTGTGTACTCTTTGTCTTAGATACTGTATTTGGTCCCATTAAGTGTCATGTTGTAAGGATCACATTAAAAGTTAGCTTTTTTGAAATTTAGATTTCCTGTCATACCAACATTCCTCTCTTTCCTGTAACTTATGTCAAATATGATTATACAAAGATCACTATTCCACCTTATGGATATGTATCATATGAGAAGTGAAGATTTAGGACTTCTTGTTTCCTTAAAGGATAAGTTCACCTTTCAGACAAAAATATTAAATGCATTTTTTTTTGCAGGTAAAATAATGTGCATTTATTATTTTTGTCCAAAGGAGCCTGGAAAGCATTGCACCGGCAATCAGTAAGTCGCTGATGCCATATAAGTTTCCTGCAGAGCTGTCAGAATATCTGCTTGTCATACGGGATGTTTTCAAATCTGAAAGATAGTACGGGGGAACTTCTCCTCGTACTATCTGTCAGAGGGAGGGGGGCTGCAGATATGGGAACATGTTACTTGTTCCATCCTACAAAAGGGTGGAACATGTAACATATTCCAAAGGTGAACTTATCCTTTAAATACAATAGTGTGTTAATGAGTGGTAGAGTTTGCCACACAAGGTGTAATGCAACTATGAGATTTTGCTGATACAGTCAGGTCCATAAATATTGGAACATGGACACAATTCTAACATTTTTGGCTCTATACACCACCACAATGGATTTGAAATTAAACGAACAAGATGTGCTTTAACTGCAGACTGTCAGCTTCAATTTGAGGGTATTTACATCCAAATCAGGTGAACGGTGTAGAAATTACAACAATTTGCATATGTGCCTCCCACTTGTTAAGGGACCAAAAGTAATGGGACAGAATAATAATCATAAATCAAACTTTCACTTTTTAATACTTGGATGCAAATCCTTTGCAGTCAATTACAGCATGAAGTCTGGAACGCATAGACATCACCAGACGCTGGGTTTCATCCCTGGTGATGCTCTGCCAGGCCTCTACTGCAATTGTCTTCAGTTCCTGCTTGTTCTTGGGGTATTTTCCCTTCAGTTTTGTCTTCAGCAAGTGAAATGCATGCTCAATCGGATTCAGGTCAGGTGATTGACTTGGCCATTGCATAACATTCCACTTCTTTCCCTTAAAAAACTCTTTGGTTGCTTTTGCAGTATGCTTTGGGTCATTGTCCATCTGCACTGTGAAGCGGCATCCAATGAGTTGTGAAGCATTTGGCTGAATATGAGCAGATAATATTGCCCGAAACACTTCAGAATTCATCCTGCTCCTTTTGTCAGCAGTCACATCATCAATAAATACAAGAGAACCAGTTCCATTGGCAGCCATACATGCCCACGCCAAGACACTACCACCACCATGCTTCACTGATGAGGTGGTATGCTTAGGATCATGAGGAGTTCCTTTCCTTCTCCATACTCTTCTCTTCCCATCACTCTGGTACAAGTTGATCTTGGTCTCATCTGTCCATAGGATGTTGTTCCAGAACTGTGAAGGCTTTTTGAGATGTCGTTTGGCAAACTCTAATCTGGCGTTCCTGTTTTTGAGGCTCACCAATGGTTTCCATCTTGTGGTGAACCCTCTGTATTCACTCTGGTGAAGTCTTCTCCTGATTGTTGACTTTGACACACATACACCTACCTCCTGGAGAGTGTTCTTGATCTGGCCAACTGTTGTGAAGGGTGTTTTCTTCACCAGGGAAAGAATTCTTCGGTCATCCACCACAGTTGTTTTCCGTGGTCTTCCGGGTCTTTTGGTGTTGCTGAGCTCACCGGTGCGTTCCTTCTTTTTAAGAATGTTCCAAACAGTTGTTTTGGCCACGCCTAATGTTTTTGCTATCTCTCTGATGGGTTTGTTTTGTTTTTTCAGCCTAATGATGGCTTGCTTCACTGATAGTGACAGCTCTTTGGATCTCATCTTGAGAGTTGACAGCAACAGATTCCAAATGCAAATAGCACACTTGAAATGAACTCTGGACCTTTTATCTGCTCATTGTAATTGGGATAATGAGGGAATAACACACACCTGGCCATGGAACAGCTGAGAAGCCAATTGTCCCATTACTTTTGGCCCCTTAACAAGTGGGAGGCACATATGCAAACTGTTGTAATTCCTACACCGTTCACCTGATTTGGATGTAAATGCCCTCAAAGTAAAACTGACAGTCTGCAGTTAAAGCACATCTTGTTCGTTTCATTTCAAATCCATTGTGGTGGTGTATAGAGCCAAAAATGTTAGAAATGTGTCCATGTCCCAATATTTATGGACCTGACTGTATATACACACAGCTGAGTGCATTTGCTATACATATATACTTTTTTATATATATATATATATATATATATATATATACATATACTTTACATAGTTAGTCTGGCTGACAAAAGTCCATCCAGTTCAAGCATGAAAAAAAAAAAGTTATAAAATTCTATACCCACAGTAGATCTAGAGGAAGGCAAAAAAACCCAGCAAAGCATGATCCAATTTGCTCCTGCAGGGAAAAAAATTCCTTCCTGATCCCCGAGAGGCAATCGGATATTCCCTGGATCAACTTTACCTATAAATGTTAGTATCCAGTTATATTCTGTGTGTCTAAGAAACAATCCAGGCCTTTTTTAAAGTATTCCACTGAGCTGGCCAGAACCAACTCTTGAGGGTGTCTATTCCACATTTTCACAGCTCTTACTGTGAAGAAACCTTTCAATATTGGAGACTAAATTTCTTTTCCTCTAAACATAAAGAGTACCCCCTTGTCTTCTGAGATGACCTCGCGGTGAATAACGCTACACAGAGTTCACTATATGAAGCACTGATGTATTTATACATGTTGATCATATCCCCCTTAATCTCTTCTTCTCAAGAGAGAATAAATTCAGTTCCTCTAATCTTTCCTCATAGCCGAGCTCCTCCATGCCTGTCATCAGTTTGGTTGTCCCTCTCTGTACTTTCTCCAGTTCCCCAATGTTCTTTTTGTGAATTGGTGCCCACAACTGAACTGCATATTCCAGATGAGGTGCTACTAATGATTTGTACAGGGGTAATATGATATCTCTCTCTCTGGAGTCTATACCTCTTTTAATACAAGAGAGGATTTTGCTCGCTTTAGAAACCGCAGCTTGGCATTTCCTGCCATTATTAAGCTTGTGATCTACCAGAACTCCCAGATCCTTCTCCACCATTGATTCCCCCAGTTGTACCCCCCTAGTATGTATGATGCATGCATATTGTTAGCTCCCAACTGCATAACCTTACATTTATCAACATTAAACTTCATTTGCCACATAGTTGTCCAATTAAACAGTGCATTGAGGTCAGCTTGTAAATTGAAGACATCCTGTAAGGACGTTATTCCACTGCACAGCTTGGTCTCATCTGCAAAGACTGAAATGGGATTTTTAATCCCAGATCCTATATTGTTTATAAATATATTAAAAAGTAAGGGTCCCAACACTGGACTTTGGGGTACACCACTGACAACCTTAGACCATTCAGAGTATAAATCATTAACCACTACTCTTTGAATACGATCTTCTAGCCAGTTTTCCATCCATTTACATATGGATTTTTCAAAGCACGTAGACTTTACCTTACACATTAGCTGTGTGTGGGGAACTGTGTCAAACGTTTTTGCAAAATCCACGTATACCACATCCACCACCACCCCTCTGTCCAAGGTTTTGCTCACCCCCTCATAAAAAGAAATCAGATTTGTTTGACAACTTCTGTCATCTTTCATGAATCCATTCTGTCTGTGCTTAAAATATTTTTTCCAGCAAGAACTCATCTATGTGGTCTTTTATTAAACTCTCCTGTATCTTCCCAACTATAAAAGTTAAACTAACAGTTCTATCATTATTTGGTAAAAATTTTAAAGGATCATTATTATGTAGATGGCTAAATGAAGATAACATATTAATAATTATTAGGTACAGAATGGTGTTTTATAAATTTTAATAATATGAATATATAGAGTTTTATAATAATTATATGTGGGTCTTATGGGCAGCAGGCAATATGTGATAGTATGCGGATATCTATATATGCATAGGAATAAAATATGTCATTGTTATTTATATGTTTGATAATAATTGGGTTGTTTTACTTATTCAGTGTCCTCTTTGTAGATTTGCACACCCTTATCGTCTTGGAAGAAGGTCGTGACTGATTGCAGAGTTAATTAAGATTTGGTGTTTTAGTAAGGTAGAGAGTGTGCTTACAGCACATATTGCAGATATTGGCCCCATAAAGATGGCCGCGTCCATGCGGACTTTAAGAAAATGGCGCCCGTAAGTCCTATATAAAGCAATGAGCGGAGTGTCGTCTAATCGTATCCCCCTGATGAAGCCACGTGACCCGGTGGCGTAACGCGTAGGGGAGGGGCTCTGACGTCACAACGCATTCTGGTATCCACGGCGAGTATAGGCAGTGCACTCCCCCATGCTCCTTTGTATACACAGAGCTGAAGAAGGTATTAAATAAATTTGCCTTCTCTTTATCCCCAGTCACCCAGTCACCCACGCTAGATTATTTTTTAAAGGGCCTACATGCTCGGACCGGACCTTTTTACTATTAATATATTTGAAGAACTTTTGGGGGTTGATCCTGCTATCTTTTGCAATCTGTCGTTCATTTCAATTTTTGCTGCCTTTATTTCCTTTTTGCATATTCTGTTATATTCTTTGTAATATTTAAACGATGATAGAGCTCCTTCATTTTTAGATTTAATAAAAGCTCTTTTCTTATTATATATTGCTTTTTTAACTTTAAGCCACATAGGTTTGATTTTTAGTCTTTTAAACTTGTTCCCATGGGAATATATTTGCAGTGTGTTCAAATAGTCTTTTCGAAGAACTCTCATTTCTGTGTTGTGTTCATCAATGCCAATATTCCCTCCCAGTCTAAGTCTTGTAGAGCAGCTTTCAGCCTTGGAAAATTAGCTCTCTTAAAATTGAGTGTTTTTATTTTTCCAGTATGTACTCGCTGTTTACAGCTAACAATAAATTAAATCATGTTATGGTCACTGCTACCCAGATGTTCTTTTATATTTAAATTCATAATAAGCTCTGCGTGGTTTGAGATTACAAGGTCCAGCAGAGCATCATTCCTAGTAGGGGCCTCTGTGAACTGTACCATAAAATTGTCCTGTAGTAGGTTAAAAAATGTTTTCCCTTTAACTATTCCTGCAGTACCATTACTCCAGTCAATTTCCGGGTAGTTAAAATCCCCCATTATTATCACTGTCCCAGCCCTTGCAGCCCTTTCCATCTGTGCAAGGAGCTGAGTTTCCACCTCCTCATTAACACTGTGAGGCCTATAACAAACTCCAATAATTACCTTTGTAGTACGCACCCCCATGTGCGGTTCCACCCATAATGATTCAGCCTCATCACACTCTTCATCAACTAGGTCCTCTTTCACACTTGCTCTGAGATCACTTCTCACATAGAGACAGACACCACCACCTTTCCTATTTACCCTGTCTCTCCAAAAGAGAACATTGCCAGGAATATTAATGTCCCAGTCATGTGAAGAATGAAGCCAAGATTCAGCAATACCAATTAAATCATAGTTCTCTTCATGCATCAAAGCTTCTAACTCATCTATTTTGCTTGGTAGACTTCTGGCATTTGGTGAACAAACACTTTAAGTCATTGACACCTTGTTCACACGTATTTTGCATATTTTTTATTTTCATAAAAATGTTACCAATTCCACTGGTTGTTTGCAACATGGGAACCTTCTATCTGCCATAGCCTTCCCCCCATCTTTCACCATTCCACCCACCAGTAAGTACTGACCCCTGTCTGATCTGTCTACACTGTTATAATCTAATTCTCCCTCCCCATCGATCCTAGTTTAAATACTCCTCCAGCCTTCCTATAAACCTCTCCCCTAGCACAGCAGACTCCCTTCCATTTAGGTGCAGATCATCTCTAGCATATAGGTTGCACCCCAATGAAAAGTCAGCCCAGCGCTCTAAGAAACCCAAGTCCTTTCCTCTTACACCAGATCTTCAGCCATGCATTGAGTTCTCTAATCTCCCCCTGTCTTTCCTGAATTGCGCATGGCACAGGTAATATTTCAGAGAATATCACCTTGGAGGTCCTTCCCTTCAACTTGCAGCCTAGTTCTTTAAATTGATTCTTAAGGAGCCTCCACCTTCCATGTATTCTCTCATTGGTTCCAACATGAACCAAGACAGCTGGGTCATGCCCAGCCCCTCCCAGTAATTTATCAATCCGGTCCACCACAGGCCGAACCTTGGCACCAGGGAGACAGCAAACTATTCGGTTGAGGCGATCCTGGCGACAAATTATTCTATCAGTCCTTCTGATTATGGAATCCCCTACTACCACCAGCTATCTAGGCCTTCCTGTACTACCCTCACTACCCCTCCCAGATGGTCTGCCCTCCCGGCTGTTAGGGATAGCAATGACATCCAGGGCTGCCACCACTGAGCTTGCCACCCCCACATCTTCACCCAACTTGGCAAATCTGTTTGGGTGCTCAAATCCAGGGCCATTCTTCCTTTTCTGTGAGCCCCTACCACTCACTCTTGTTACAGTAACCCATCTTTCTACCTCATAATCGTGATTAGCCCCTCCACCCTCCACATCAATACCATTAGCTACCTGCTCAGAGAGCAGAAGACCCCTTTCAAGTTTGTCGGTTCTGCCCAGTGTTGCAACTTGCTCCTTCAGATGTCTAACGCGAGTCTCAAAAAGGGCAAGCCGCTCACATCTGTCGCAGCAGTATCCATCCTGGAACTGTTGCTCCATTGCTGCATACATGCGGCACACTGTGCACTGCACAAAACCTTCCACCCTGCTAGCACACATTATCCCAGTTACACTATTAACAGGAAATATCAGCTGTCACTTACAGGTTAGTAAACTCCTGTTATAATCTCCTGTTTTCAACTCCGGTTTTTTAAATCCACTCATCAAATGTCCACAGTGTCACAGGGGCGGACTGACAACTCATGGGGCCCCCGGGTAATAGGGGATCATGGGGTCCCTGTGTCCTTGCCCACACTCAAAGCACATCCAAAAAAGCCTATAAAAGGTACCAGGGGCATTTCATGGAGCCCCCTACTGACCCCGGGCCCTCGGGCAGTGCCCGAGAGCCTGAATGGTCAGTCTGCCCCTGCGGTGTCAAAGGTCCAGCAAGCAAAATGCAGGCAAGCTCAAACTACAGAAAGTTATGCAGGCCATAGATGGGTCGAAAATCGGCCGATTTTTCGTCTGAAAATAAAATAAAAAAAGAAAATAAAAAAGGTCGGCCGTTTTTCGGTATTTTGGCAGATTTTTTTTATCGTTAAAGTTTGAAAAAGATCGGCCGATTTTGCCGATCGGCCAATTTTCACGGCAATGATGGTCAAATTGGCCGATCTTTTTACCGATAAAAAATCTGCGCATGAGCAGTGACCTGCAAGAGGAAGACAAAAAGAAGAAGAAAAAGAAGAAGAGGATGAAGAAGAAAAGAATGAAGAAGAAGAGGATGAAGAAGAAGAGGATGAAGAAGAAGAAGAAGAGGATGAAGAAGAAGAAGAAGAGGATGAAGAAGAGGATGAGGAAGAAAAAGAGGTCCTTGAGGACAAGGAGGCACTTTTTATGTCTGGAGGAAAAGAGATTTAATCTCCAAATACAGAAAGGTTTCTTCCCAGTATGAGCTGTGAAAATGTGGAATAGACTCCCTCAAGAGTTGTTTCTGGCCAGCTCAGTGGATTGCTTTAAAAAAGGCCTGGATTCTTTCTTAGATACACATAATAGAACTGGATACTAACCTTTATAAGTAAAGTTGATCCAGGGAATATCCGATTGCCTCTCGGGAGATCAGGAGGGAAATTTTTCCCCCTGCAGGAGCAAATTGGATCATGCTTCTCTGGGTTTTTCGCCTTCCTCTGGATCAACTGTGAGTGTAGGATTATAACTTTTTTTTTTGTTTGGTTGAACTGGATGGACTTTTGTCTTTTTTCAGCCAGACTAAATATGTAACTATGTAAGGCAGAAGCTAGCAATTACAGGCCAGTGAGTTTAACATCAGTTGTAGTCAAGTTAATGGAATCACTCCTGAAAAGAAGGATCATTGATCACTTAAAAACACATAACTTGCTAGATCCAAAGCAGCATGGCTTTACTGAGAGCAGATCATGTCAGACTAATCTGATTGAATTTTTTTACTATATTACCAATGTTTTGGACTAAGGTGGTGCTGTGGACATAGCATATCTTGATTTCAGCAAGGCATTTGATACAGTTCCACATAATGATCTAATAAAAATGTTGTACAAGATAGGAGTTAGCCCTTGGGTGGTTCAGTATATATGCAGCTGGCTAAAGGATAGATACCTGAGTGTGGTTGTAAATGGGGTTCACTCGGAAAATATACCAGTCACTAGTGGTGTACCACAAGGCTCTGTACTATGTCCTGTTCTATTTAATCTATAGGTAAGTGATATAACTAAAGGTTTGTTGGGTAAGGCATATCTTTTTGCTGATGACACAAAGGTGTACAATAGGGTTGATATCCTTGGAGGTGTATGTAACATGGAACATGATTTGGCATTGCTGGAAGATTGATCAAAACAGTGGAAATTGTAGTTCAATGTTTCTAAATGTAAAATAATGCACCTAGGGAAAAAGAATCCCTTGAGAGAGTACAACATTGGGGGTATATTGTTGGCCAGCACTACAGAAGAAAAAGATTTGGGGGTACTTATTTCAGATGATTGCAAAATGAGCAAACAGTGTAGCCAGGCAGTGGGGAAAGCAAATAGAATTCTATGATGTAGCACTAGAGGGGTCACCAACAGGAGGAAGGAGGTCCTGATTCCCCTTTATAGATCTTTAGTTAGACCTCATTTGGAATACTGTGTCCAGTTCTGGAGGCCTCGCTTACAAAAAGATATTGATGAGATAGATCGAGTCCAGAGACAGGTAACAAAACTGGTGAAAGGTCTGGGGGAAAAAACCATATGAAGAGGGACTTCAGGAATCTGACATGTACAGTCTGGAGGAAAGAAGGGAAAGGGATTGAAACCTTTAAATACATCAATGGGGCGAATAAGGTTTAGGAGGACAGTATTTTCAACCTGAAACCAAAATCAAGAACACAGGGACATTACTTTAAACTAACTGGAAGAAAGTTCAAAACTACTCTCAGAAAATACTATTTTACTGAAAGAGTAGTTGATGCTTGGAATAAACTTCCGGCAGAGGTAGTGAGCCAGTCAACAGTAAATAACTTCAAACATGCTTGGGACAAGCATAGATCTATATTCACACAAAAAGTTGGTTTTAAAAAACCCAAAAAACAAAAAAAATCCAAAAAACACCCACAAAAAAAAAAATCACCCCCCCCATAAAAACACAAAAAAGGCAGACTTGATGGACCACTCAGTCTTTTCCTGCCTTCACTTTTCTATGTTTCTATACAATTGAGTATATAGGATTGTATACATTATTTTCCCCTTTTATTGGTTGAATTAGATGTACTTGTGTCTTTTTTCAACCAGACTAACTATGTATTGTATGTAACCATTTATTACCTTTGCGGGTTCCAGTGATGTCCAAAAATGTCCATTTCAGAGATGACAGGTCAGAGTATGGGGGGACACTGGTCCCTCTTTCACTGTGCAAGCAGTGTTTGAGTGCTGAAGAGGTTCTCACCACTGACACTGTTTTTTGTTCCCAGCGAACTCTGGGGAGGGAGTTTCCTGAGACAATGTTTCCCACATTTGGCTAAAGTCCAAATATGGGCAGTGATGTAATGTGGAGTTCCCTGTGATGTCATTGCATAGATTGGATATTGGAACATTGGGACATAGGCCAAACATAAGCAACAATGTCACATCATTGTCCATTTTTAGATCCTGCAAAACGTCTATGGACATCAATGGAACCTGAAAAAGTAGATATTAACTAAAAAAGGGAATATTTTATTGGTGTTGACCCCCCTGTATGTATATACATACAGTACCTTGGTCCAAACCGGATCAGTGTAACTATGATTAATATATCCATGCCTAGAATTATTCTTTAAATATAGATCAAGGAAAGCATTTGTTGGACACATTTCAGAACAAATCTACATTATAAATAGGATGGGTAGTACAATAAAGCACTTTCCCTTTAAAGAAAAGATGTTTGGTGAATCTTGTTAAATAAAAATTTTATATGGACAAATTTAGTTTAGTGCTATTTTAGATGGGCAAAAATGGGTAAAATCCACTGTGATAAACAGAGGGAATGTGGAACCTTGGTAAAAAAAAAATGTGCAAATGTTAATGATAAATATATCCTTATGGATGCTCTTTTAACCCTTTTACTGTCACGGACATAGAAACTATGGCAGTGGCTTTAGGAGGTTTTATGCACACACTCCAGATGGGAGTGCTTGAGTAAATCTGACAATCTATAAAAGGTGCAGCGCTAACATACAAATAAATGAAAATGATTATACATAAAAATTCAAGGTGACATAGTGCATATAGTTAATAAACACTAATGTGTCTGGTAAACGTGAGGAAAGGATAATGTCCAAACAAGAGTTCAATGTGAGGATGTGACTAAACTTCCAAACGTTCTGATACTTTCCAGGCAACACCGACTGTGTGCACGGTGAAAAAAATGGGGGTACAAATTGCGCACTCACCAAATGCGCAACCTTTATGCGCTTTTCTCTCAAATATAAGACCTCCACTCCCTCATCCAGGGTCTGGTCAGATCTGGTCAGGTCCCCTTCTTAATCCAAAACCTTGTAATCAGCCTCCTCCTTTGATTATCACCACTCTCCAAGATACCTGGCTCCCTCAGGAGCTCAGAAGAAAGCAAAGGAGGCCAATAGTGCAGTATGTCTCAAGGATATATTTATTCCCACACATAAACAGCAAATACAGGTATGGAAGAAGTAAAAGAATACTGACCCTATGTGTAGTAACCGCCGGGCCCCTCGTGGTGCCGGCGGTGCATGCGTCAATCAGCTGAAGCCTGACCCAGACGCGTTTCGAGCAATAGCTCTTTATCAACGGGTATTCGGCTATCAGCTGCCGACGCCACTGTGTTGCTTAAATAGGGGAAATGATGCATGTGTAATTACCATGCGCCATTTTCCCGAGGTGAACTGTCCTCAAAACAAACGCCATATTGGCGTAGTCTCTGTTACTGCGCATGCGCGAGCATAGCGTCGGAACAGAGCGGACATCTACCCATCACACGCCATTTTCCCAAAGAAAAGTGTCCTCAAAAGTGGGCACCATTTTGGCGTAGTTCATGTAACCGCGCATGCGCGAGCATAGCGTCGGAACAGGGCGGACATCAGAACACGATCACCGAGGGGAAATTGTTGCCATGGGGACACAGTACACTAAGTACCAGTAAAAAGGACATCATACGTCAGTATAACGATCCAATAGTATATTCCATTACCTCAATGTTAGTATATATACCAAAAAACGGACTTTATTAAGCAGGTCCTTAAATTTCTCAAGTTATATCTCAACACATGGCAATTTACACCCTAGGTGATCCTTTATGCCCAATATAGCAGCAATATTATTATGACAATGATAAGTCATTATAAATACATCTAAAATACAATCCCACACACCAAATGCAGAATGTTTCACATCCAATTATGGTGCTACCCTCCGGCAACACCATATATGTAGTCTTATATAAAATTACATGATAAAATATTTACTAATTTAAAACAAATGTCTCTCAAATATATCTAAATATACAAATAAAACATATGGGAGAATGCCGCACATAAATGGGCATAATCCCAAAGTAATAAAAACTAGCGTGAATTCTTAAAAATACTGTAGACTTCGTCACAACCAGAACTCGGAAGGAAAATGCCAAAATTTGGCATATATATAAATCTCAACATCTGATTAAAATGTGAATACAATAAGGCTCTACTGCCACCCAGCAACTAGCTATTATCTATAAAGCAGTTCAAATCTAGCTCTATATTAAGCCCCTTGGGTCGCATAGAGTCCATTTGGAAAATCCACTTAGTTTCCATCTGTGACACCATAATAGAGATCCATCATCTTTGATGTTTGTAGGCATAGACGTAGTTCAACCGCATTGGAGGGGCACCAATAGGAAGAGAGCGGTGTCACAGATGGAAACTAAGTGGATTTTCCAAATGGACTCTATGCGACCCAAGGGGCTTAATATAGAGCTAGATTTGAACTGCTTTATAGATAATAGCTAGTTGCTGGGTGGCAGTAGAGCCTTATTGTATTCACATTTTAATCAGATGTTGAGATTTATATATATGCCAAATTTTGGCATTTTCCTTCCGAGTTCTGGTTGTGACGAAGTCTACAGTATTTTTAAGAATTCACGCTAGTTTTTATTACTTTGGGATTATGCCCATTTATGTGCGGCATTCTCCCATATGTTTTATTTGTATATTTAGATATATTTGAGAGACATTTGTTTTAAATTAGTAAATATTTTATCATGTAATTTTATATAAGACTACATATATGGTGTTGCCGGAGGGTAGCACCATAATTGGATGTGAAACATTCTGCATTTGGTGTGTGGGATTGTATTTTAGATGTATTTATAATGACTTATCATTGTCATAATAATATTGCTGCTATATTGGGCATAAAGGATCACCTAGGGTGTAAATTGCCATGTGTTGAGATATAACTTGAGAAATTTAAGGACCTGCTTAATAAAGTCCGTTTTTTGGTATATATACTAACATTGAGGTAATGGAATATACTATTGGATCGTTATACTGACGCATGATGTCCTTTTTACTGGTACTTAGTGTACTGTGTCCCCATGGCAACAATTTCCCCTCGGTGATCGTGTTCTGATGTCCGCCCTGTTCCGACGCTATGCTCGCGCATGCGCGGTTACATGAACTACGCCAAAATGGTGCCCACTTTTGAGGACACTTTTCTTTGGGAAAATGGCGTGTGATGGGTAGATGTCCGCTCTGTTCCGACGCTATGCTCGCGCATGCGCAGTAACAGAGACTACGCCAATATGGCGTTTGTTTTGAGGACAGTTCACCTCGGGAAAATGGCGCATGGTAATTACACATGCATCATTTCCCCTATTTAAGCAACACAGTGGCGTCGGCAGCTGATAGCCGAATACCCGTTGATAAAGAGCTATTGCTCGAAACGCGTCTGGGTCAGGCTTCAGCTGATTGACACATGCACCGCCGGCACCACGAGGGGCCCGGCGGTTACTACACATAGGGTCAGTATTCTTTTACTTCTTCCATACCTGTATTTGCTGTTTATGTGTGGGAATAAATATATCCTTGAGACATACTGCACTATTGGCCTCCTTTGCTTTCTTCTGAGCTCCTGAGGGAGCCAGGTATCTTGGAGAGTGGTGATAATCAAAGGAGGAGGCTGATTACAAGGTTTTGGATTAAGAAGGGGACCTGACCAGATCTGACCAGACCCTGGATGAGGGAGTGGAGGTCTTATATTTGAGAGAAAAGCGCATAAAGGTTGCGCATTTGGTGAGTGCGCAATTTGTACCCCCATTTTTTTCACCGTGCACACAGTCGGTGTTGCCTGGAAAGTATCAGAACGTTTGGAAGTTTAGTCACATCCTCACATTGAACTCTTGTTTGGACATTATTCTTTCCTCACGTTTACCAGACACATTAGTGTTTATTAACTATATGCACTATGTCACCTTGAATTTTTATGTATAATCATTTTCATTTATTTGTATGTTAGCGCTGCACCTTTTATATACTGTCTATTGGGAGGTCTTATATGGTGCCTTTGGTGTACAGCTGCTGTACGTTTTCTTATGAGGCGCTCGCTTATTTTTATATTTTAAGTCTGTGTTTTTACCTATTATAGCTGAGCAGCCTTCTTTTGGTCATAATGGCAGACATTTTTGAAATGAGGTCAATGAGACCTTGTATACCTGATCATGTATTCACCATCAATGAGGAAGCTGATGACATAAAAGGGATGTTTATGCAGCTTCGTAATCTAACCTCAGCGGAGGTCAGAACCCTTTGGGATATATCCTTTCTAGATAGGTATATCAAAGAACAGATGGTTCCCCGTTCCCTTAGATGGAATATCTCCCCTGAAGTAGGAGATGTGAATGATGTATCGGAATGGTCGCAGTACTTTAATCTAGCAGGTTTAGATATGCTTAAATTTTTAATTCTACGAAAAAAGAAAAAATTGAATTTTTTGGATATAGAAATTAATAAGATAAGAGAAAGATTGGTGCCATTTAGAGAGAAGGAAGAATACAAATCAGAGTCCAATAAGCTTAAACTTTTTCTTGATCATATAGAAAAAGAACAGAAACTCAAAAAACGAAAGAAGTACACACGTGATCACAGAGACTATGCAGATAATAAAATCTTTAAATGGCAAACGAGTGCAGAGGAATTGGGAGGTAGCTTTCCAGTACCTATGGACACCACTCCTTATACACCTAAACCTAAGAGGAAACAAAAGGGATGGCAGGGCCCTAAAAAACAGCAACAAGCACTTTATAACCAATATCAGCCACCTGTTAATGCACAAATTAATTATAACTCCAATGTACCTGTCTCTAATCATTTTGAACCCTTGAGACATGTAGCAGACGATAATGTTGGGTCCAGAGGTTATGAATGGTATCCCAATCAGGGATACAGAAATAATCAATTTAAAAAACCTAATAAACCGCCTCATAATAATAATAAGAAAATTCCTAAGAATAACCAAGGAGGAACGTATGGACAAGAAAACAGGATGGCACAGGGTCCTAGGACACCTAGGAATAATGGTGGATGGCAACAATACACCTCACCACATAGGAATAATGCATATCACCCCCCCATGGTAAATAATGTGTCGTATCAAAATGATAACCGGAATATTGCCCCGGTTCATTTTTTAGGAGAGGGGAGCTCACGCAAAAGAAGCGTTCGAGCAGAGGAAAAAGGGGAGGAAAGAGGGTCAATAGACCCAAAAAAGAGGAAATTCTGAAGGGTAAAGGAATTTTTAATCTGAGTGGTAAGGTTTTGACCCCACAGGAATTAGACCTCCTTGATAAGGGATTGAAATATGCACCAGATAATAAGTTGGATAAATTTCGTACATATATTGATCTACATAAATTTGTTAGATCGATATCACTAAAGAAACATTTTTCCTTAAACCCCATATCAAGAAATACTTCAAATATAACAACGTATTCTAATTTGCATAATGCATCTCTGTTTAATCCTCCTCCACAGTCACAACATTATATAAATGCTTTCAAAGAAACTACATTGAAAGATTTAGCGGCAGTTAAAGTAAAAAATTATAAAAATCATAATAATCTTGAGTCAAGTAAAGCTATTGATTCCTTACTAAGTCGGAAAGATTTGGTTATAAGACCCGCCGATAAGGGAGGGGGGGTTGTAATTCTGAGCAAAGACAACTATATTAAGGAAGTCTACAATATTCTTGAAGACAGGGATACGTATTGTCCTTTGTCAAAAAATCCTTTGAGAGTATACAAGAAAGTTCTAAAAGACATTATAGACAGGGGTTATCGGGATAATATAGTAAATAAAAAGGAAAAAGAGTTTCTATGTCCTTTAGCCCCAAGATTACCGATAATGTACATTCTCCCAAAGGTGCACAAAAATCCTGAGAATCCCCCGGGTAGACCTATTATCAGTGGAATCGGGTCTTTGTGCTCAAAAGTCGGTGAATACATCGATTATTTTTTACAGCCGCTGGTACGGAAAACTCCCTCATATCTGAGGGATACTAAACAGGTCCTGCAAGAATTAAATGACCTTTCTGTAGATAATGATACGTTTCTAGTCACTGCTGATGTCACGTCTCTCTATACCAGCATTGACCATTCAGAGGGCATGCAGGCTGTTAAATTTTATCTCGATGAGTCGGTTTTAACAGGTTCACACCAGAATTTTATCTTGACATTGTTGGATTTCGCCATGACCAGAAATTATTTCTGGTTCGATGGTTCCTTTTATCTGCAAACAAGGGGTGTTGCTATGGGAGCCAAGTTCGCTCCAAGTCTGGCCAATCTATTTATGGCCAGATGGGAGGAGGATGTCGTGTATGCCAGAGATTGGCCAGAGTTATATTTTTACAAACGATACATTGATGACATCCTCCTGGTATGGAAAGGAGACGAACAAGCATTAATTAATTTTTTTGGGACGCTCAATAATAATACCCTGAACATCAGATTGACATTTGAATACAGTAGGACTAACATCAACTTTTTAGATTTGGCATTAATGAATTTGGATAATAAGATTGTAACCTCATCTTTTTTCAAATCAGTGGATAGGAATGGGTATATCCCTGTTAATAGTTGTCATCACCCCCTGTGGCTTTCAAATATACCAAAAGGACAATTCCTTAGAATAAGGCGAAATTGTACCTCGGTAGATACCTACCTATCCCAGGCTGAGATTTTGAAGGATAGATTTTTGGAAAAGGGATACGAAGAAACGCATCTTACCCAGATTATCCATAATGTAGCGGATATGGATAGAGAGGCATTACTGGCGGGTAATACTCTAAAGAAGCCACAGAAAGTCTGCCCTTTCATAACTACATTCTCCAGACAATACAAAATGGTTTCTAAAATAATAAATCAGAACTGGAAAATCCTTAAAGCAGATCCAATTCTAACCAAGATTCTGCCAGACAAACCTGAAATAATATACAGAAAGGCACAGTCGCTGAGAAGCCTTATTGCCCCAAATATTATTAATCCTCCGCAGTCTGTATCTTTATTTGGAGAAATTAAAGGCTTTTTTCCATGTAACAAGTGTATCATATGCACTTGTAATGGTAAAAGGAAACGAAAAGTTGAAGATTTCACCTCTACTATTACGGGCAAAACCTTTAAGATCAAGAATTTTATTTCCTGCAATAGTAGGTACGTTGTTTATCTTTTACAGTGCCCCTGTAAAAAACAATATATTGGACGCACGACCAGGAAACTTAAAGATAGACTTAGGGAGCATGTAAATAATGTGAAGAAAGGTTTTAAGGATCACTCACTTTCTATGCACTATAGAACACATCATAATAGAGATCCATCATCTTTGATGTTTGTAGGCATAGACGTAGTTCAACCGCATTGGAGGGGCACCAATAGGAAGAGAGCGGTGTCACAGATGGAAACTAAGTGGATTTTCCAAATGGACTCTATGCGACCCAAGGGGCTTAATATAGAGCTAGATTTGAACTGCTTTATAGATAATAGCTAGTTGCTGGGTGGCAGTAGAGCCTTATTGTATTCACATTTTAATCAGATGTTGAGATTTATATATATGCCAAATTTTGGCATTTTCCTTCCGAGTTCTGGTTGTGACGAAGTCTACAGTATTTTTAAGAATTCACGCTAGTTTTTATTACTTTGGGATTATGCCCATTTATGTGCGGCATTCTCCCATATGTTTTATTTGTATATTTAGATATATTTGAGAGACATTTGTTTTAAATTAGTAAATATTTTATCATGTAATTTTATATAAGACTACATATATGGTGTTGCCGGAGGGTAGCACCATAATTGGATGTGAAACATTCTGCATTTGGTGTGTGGGATTGTATTTTAGATGTATTTATAATGACTTATCATTGTCATAATAATATTGCTGCTATATTGGGCATAAAGGATCACCTAGGGTGTAAATTGCCATGTGTTGAGATATAACTTGAGAAATTTAAGGACCTGCTTAATAAAGTCCGTTTTTTGGTATATATACTAACATTGAGGTAATGGAATATACTATTGGATCGTTATACTGACGCATGATGTCCTTTTTACTGGTACTTAGTGTACTGTGTCCCCATGGCAACAATTTCCCCTCGGTGATCGTGTTCTGATGTCCGCCCTGTTCCGACGCTATGCTCGCGCATGCGCGGTTACATGAACTACGCCAAAATGGTGCCCACTTTTGAGGACACTTTTCTTTGGGAAAATGGCGTGTGATGGGTAGATGTCCGCTCTGTTCCGACGCTATGCTCGCGCATGCGCAGTAACAGAGACTACGCCAATATGGCGTTTGTTTTGAGGACAGTTCACCTCGGGAAAATGGCGCATGGTAATTACACATGCATCATTTCCCCTATTTAAGCAACACAGTGGCGTCGGCAGCTGATAGCCGAATACCCGTTGATAAAGAGCTATTGCTCGAAACACGTCTGGGTCAGGCTTCAGCTGATTGACGCATGCACCGCCGGCACCACGAGGGGCCCGGCGGTTACTACACATAGGGTCAGTATTCTTTTACTTCTTCCATACCTGTATTTGCTGTTTATGTGTGGGAATAAATATATCCTTGAGACATACTGCACTATTGGCCTCCTTTGCTTTCTTCTGAGCTCCTGAGGGAGCCAGGTATCTTGGAGAGTGGTGATAATCAAAGGAGGAGGCTGATTACAAGGTTTTGGATTAAGAAGGGGACCTGACCAGATCTGACCAGACCCTGGATGAGGGAGTGGAGGTCTTATATTTGAGAGAAAAGCGCATAAAGGTTGCGCATTTGGTGAGTGCGCAATTTGTACCCCCATTTTTTTCACCGTGCACACAGTCGGTGTTGCCTGGAAAGTATCAGAACGTTTGGAAGTTTAGTCACATCCTCACATTGAACTCTTGTTTGGACATTATCCTTTCCTCACGTTTACCAGACACATTAGTGTTTATTAACTATATGCACTATGTCACCTTGAATTTTTATGTATAATCATTTTCATTTATTTGTATGTTAGCGCTGCACCTTTTATATACTGTCTATTGGGAGGTCTTATATGGTGCCTTTGGTGTACAGCTGCTGTACGTTTTCTTATGAGGCGCTCGCTTATTTTTATATTTTAAATCTGACAATCTGATTGCCAGCTGTCAGATGGAAGCTAGCCAGAGGCTGCGCACCCTGTCCTCTTCCCGACCCACACCCCCGACTGCATGCCTCCACCATGTTTCCCAGGCTCCACATGGTCATTGGTGGACCAAACAACAGAATGGTGGGTGCCACCGGGTAGAGGGGAGGGAGATCAGTGAAAATCTGTTTGCTTATCTCCCCTTCCTGTTAATCACCTGGAAGCAGCTTGTAAAATGTCACTTCCAGTTCCTGGTGTCTCTGTTCCTATCTAATAGAATGTGATCTGCACTCCATTAGAGGGCAAACAAGACATCAAGGGTCTTTTAGTCTATGTTCCCATTTGAATGTTTGCTTTTGGACATACAACTCATTTGAATAGGTTTCTGTAGTCATGAGAAATAAAAGGAAAGAAGTTCCCAACTTTTTTTTTTAAATGCACTGCATAGAACTGCATTGTGCTACAGCATCTTGGGGTTTTGTGCGCACAAGAACACAAGCATTTTGATGATATTTTGCTGACATATGGGGGTACGATTAAGATTTAATGGTACCCCCACGCATGTGCTAAAGAGCAGCATGTTTTGCCTTCGGTTTGGGAAGACACACGATTATGCACGTGTTCACAACTGGCACATATGTGAACCTAGCCTGAGGCATACATTATGCTCCTGAAACCTGCACTCTGTGGGTTATGCACTCCTGAGCCCTGCATTCTGTGCGGTACATACTCCCGACCCCTGCCCTGCATGATAGACACAATTTGTACAATTGATCCATCTGACCACTGCGCTCTGCCTGCTAGGCCTTATATGATATGCTCCTGACCCCTGCACTGCATTCATTATGTTGTACAAAATATATGCTATGTTGTATATTAAACTCCTGAACCCTATATTATATAAACTATACTGTAGATTACAATAACCTGAGTGACAGAGTCTTAACTAGCTTTGTTAGAGAGAATTTTTCTAACCTTAAAAACCCTCAACCCACTGGCATGTGGGCAGATTGAAATAGTTAGGTGCTGTCCTGGGCCAGGAGGATGAGTTAAAATCTTTCCCGCTTCTTTGGTTTTTGGTAGGTTCTTCTCGGGTCCAGCCCACTAACTCTGTGATATAAAAATAGAGGTAGTTATGGAGGATTTGGGGATTTTTCCTCACAGAGAGCCCAAGAGTGAAGGTCTCAAGGAGAGAGAGTTAAGAGGACAAGGGCCTGCACCAGCTCTGAGGCCTGTAAGGGAACGAGATGGAGAACAATACCGACGAGGAGCAGAAATTATGTCATTCATCACTGTCTGGATGTAAAGTAATCTGAACCTGGGGTTTTCCTGAAGACAGCAGCACTGGAGCATGCATCCGAAGGACTTGCATCTGCATGAGAGTGCAACTGAAGGACTGTAATTCCTGTGCTACACCGTTGTAGGTACGCCAGGAATGGAATCCGTTTAAAGACATAAGCAGTTGCCAATAATAACGGAAGTGTAACAAGGAGCCTGACGCTGAAGTGTACCTGCTATTGGTAGTACGACCTCTAGCAGTGAGGGAGATGATGTCGGTACTCCTTCCAACAGCGGTCTGTCTCCAATAGCAACGGGAGCGGATTTGCGCTCCAGAGGTCCCCCATCCTGTGCAGAGTTACAGAGGTTCAAGAGTTAACTACACATGAGGAGCCTGCATAGAGTGCATGGCAAGACATACTCTATTACTGGGGTGTATCTTTAAATCACCCCATTTGACCATGCTCACTTTCCAGTGGCCACACCTACATTCCACCACTTTTGTTTCTCTTTGTCAAGTTCAAAAGTTGGGAGGTTTTGATTCTACTTCATTGAAATAAACTGGGCTTTACGTAAAAAGATTTGTAGATTAGCATTCAAGAAAGCTTGTTATTGCACAGTACTTCTCTATAAGTTTTGTGATGTTTTCTTTGTTCTCTGTTCAGGGAATGCTGTATGCACTAACTCATGTACTCAAGTCATGTATCTTTTATGCTTTAGTCCTCTCAAAGGTGAATAAGTTTTGTTTCTTCAGACAACAATCTCTCGCTGTAAGACTTCATAGTTCAGTTTATGGTCTGTAACAAACCACAACAAAGGAGTAAAACACTTTTATATATCACTTTTTTTCTTTAAAGTCGATCCAGCATCACCTATATTCTTTATTTTAACTGCATGCACGCTTAATAATATGTACATGTAACAATTATAGGCAGGGCTTTTTTTTCTCAGAGAATAGCTGCAGGAACTCTTCTTTTCTGATTCACCCATTATCTCCACCCCTAATCACCTCTGAGCATTGTTCCTTGATTTCAGACCCTACACACCTCCCAGTACCATCCTTTTAGAAAATACAGAACCGAGTATAATTTTGTGGTGCTAAGTAATTTGTATGGAATTTGGTAATGATAACAAGAAAAGCAGTAAAATAGATCCCGTGAAGCCAGCAACAATAGATGTATTGGATCTTGGGGGGTATAGACCAACAATAGCTCCATAGCAGCAACAACAAATCTCCCTGCAGCCAGCATCAATAGACCCCCTCAATCAACAGTAAATCCCTTCCAGCTGCAACTGACCACCCAGCAACATAAGATCCACCCCCAGCAACAACAAATCCTCAGGCAGCAACAATAGACCTCCAGCGACAATACACCCCCCAGCAGCCATCATCAATAGACCCTGCAGCACACCCCAGCACCCAATGCTGGGGTGTGCTGCAAGTGGGTTGACAACAATTTTGGGTTGACAACAGAACAGTAATCGAGGTGAAATTCTCCAATGGGGACATTAGTTCTGTTCACCCTGGTGCCACCCTGAGATTCCCTCACTTTGGAGGGATTTCCTGCATTTCCTGTTCTGGCTATGAAACAGGAAGTAATGGGAAATCTCCCCCATGCGGCATAGATAACACTTCCATCATATCCTAAATGAAAAAAAAAAAGTTTGCCTTTTATGAACAGCGTCAGTGACACCATTATCTGGCACCACACAAATTGCTTGTCTATTCATTTGCTTTACTTTTACAAACAGCAATTGCTTGGCTTTCCTCCAGTAGCAGCAACCAAAGATGATTGATTTCCACCCCAAAATAAAATATTTAATAGGTAGTTTTTGCAAAAAAAAATTTTGTGTAAAAGTAATAACTAATAAACTGCCAAAAACTCTCATTATATATATATATATATATATATATATATATATTGTACACTTTAAAACAAGAAAACTATCAAAACCATGTAAATTGCCAAGCGGGCAAAACAAGACAGAGAGGATAGCTTTTTGTAATCTTTTATTTAGTAACATACCAAAAATGAACAGATTAGCAATCGGAAATTATGTACTCATTGTTTGTTAAGATTCTGTGAGAGGGAGAACCTTATCTGGAATAAACAATTCTCAGTCTTTTTTTTCAGATCATATACCTTAACAATTGTAATAAACTGATGCAGCCTTCTTGGAGACTTTTTTTCTATTTCACTATTTCAGAGAAGGAAGATCATATGTAAAAAAGAAGAACACTAAGGCTAGGTTAACACCTGTACTTGCTGTGAATCATGTTTTTCCTGGTGCATTTTGCTAAGTGTTTTGCTTTTTTGAACTCGCGTTTTTAGTGCATTTATTTTGCCAATAGGAAATTTTTGACTTTGATGTCACTTGGATGTGATTTTGGATGGGTGAGACTTGGATGCAACTTCAGAAGAATGCTGGCAATAAAAAAACAAACAAACAAAAGAACCCAGCAACAATATTCTACTGCACATAAGTGTGATAGCCTGGTAGGGCTATCACACTTATGTGCAGTAGAATATTCTGAATGGTTCTCCACTTCACAGCAAGGGTGTGGAAATTTTTGAAAAACTACTTGTCCATGGACTAAGGTGTCCGTTTCTGGACCAGCGGTAATAGATCGCTGCTCAGTTCTCCGGCATTCTCGGAGAACACAGTTCTCCGGCATTCTCGGAGAACACAGTTCTCCTGTGAATGCAGTTTATGAAGCAGTTCTCCGAACGAAGGGAGAACGGTCTCCGAACGCTGGAGAACGGTCTACAAACTCTGAAAAACGGCTCATTTTACTATAATCTCTCGAGATTATAGTAAAAGATCAGTTTACTAAGCAGAGGTAAACTATCTCTGCTTAGTTTTCGGTCCCTCTGATTCTCCAGCTCTGGGCTGGAGAATCTGGAGGGAGAACACAGATCTCCAGTGAAGGGCTGACATGATCTCCTGAGTGTTATAAACTGTGAATGACCAGAGAATAGCTGAGATCCGTTGAATCGCAGCTATTCTCTGTGTCATAAAAGGACACCTAAATCGGTGTCTCAATCTACTTGTGCCTCATGATAATCTACTTGTCCAGATAAAAAAGGAATACATTTTAACCAAAACTGTATTTAAATCTGAGGTTCTTTTAGGAATGAATGGGGCATTTAACAACAAAAGGAGCTCTATGGTGACTTAAATGTTTAATAATTTTAACATTGCACTGTTTACCTCCTCTTCACCTCCCTGCCTCTCTCCAGCACTGCACCAGGGGACAAGGAGGGAGGAGAGAGACCTTGCAATGTAATGGGATTCGACTGGGTGCTCCTCAGGAAAGG
The DNA here is from genome assembly GCF_062004578.1 of Staurois parvus. NCBI lineage: Eukaryota > Metazoa > Chordata > Amphibia > Anura > Ranidae > Staurois > Staurois parvus. The sequence goes on from NW_028317981.1 coordinate 1,735,211, forward strand.
TGAGTGTCCGGCTTATCCTTTATCCCTTTCACTGCCAGAGATGTTTTTGCATTTTTTGCACACGTATAAAAAATCATTTTAGGCCTGAAGATTACACAAAACCCCCAATCATTATATATTTTCTGAAAGCAGAGACCCTAGAGAACAAAATAGTAATAGTTCTTTTTATGTCTCATGATATTACCAAAGTTTAGGAAACACAAAATGTCAGTAAAAAATACACTTACGTTAAATTTAGGGCACAAAAAAGCAACTTTTGGTATAATGTAAAATATAAGGTTGCAGCAAGTAAACAGATATCCAACATGTCAAACCTTAAATTTGCATGAGCTCATGAAATGGTGACAAGCTTTAGTACCATATATTTTCTACAGGCAATGCTTTTAAAGCTCATCAGTTTAGCGTTACGGAGGAGGTATGGTGCTAGAATTATTGCTCTCATTCTGATGCGTGCGATGATATGTAACATGTGTACTGCAATCAACATTTTGATGCGTAGGTGCCCCAGCATGTGCATTTACGTTTGTATGTGCATGTATGTGAGGGGGGGGCTCAAATATTTCTTGGGGGGGTTATGTGCTTGGGTATAGCTTTAATTTTTTTACAATTAAAAAAAAAAGTTTTTTACTTAACCTTTTTTTCATCACATGGGGACAAAAAGTCCCCTATGTGATGATTTTTGGTGACAGGTTCTCTTTATTGAGACATCCGGGGTCTAAAAGACCCTGGATGTCTCCCCTGTATTCCACTGGATGTAATGCAGTGCACATCGCACTGCATTACATTCTTTCTCGGCCTCGATGGGCAGGAAATCTGTCAACGTCACTTCCAAGGCAGGTCAAGAAGGGGAGCGGAGCAGAGGTGTCCACTCTCCTCCCTCCCCAGTACCCATCGTCACCTGCTGAAATGGTCCCGGGTCCGCAGATGGGCAAGCAGAGCCCGGGTAACATAGCAAGCATGAGGGTGGAGGCTGCCATTGTAGTGGGCTGTGTGGAAGCAATCGGGGGCAATGCAGTTGCCCAAATGCTTCCACCTGACAGGTGAGCCCTGCTGCTTGCCTGCAGCAGGGCTAAAGGTTAAACAAAAATACCTGCCCGGGACCCGAAACTACATGTCCCGGGCCTCAGCCAATAAAAATTGAACATCCCTGCACATGGATAATCTCGTCTGGCTTTGCTGCCCTCTTGACTTGGTGGTGTCCTGTAGCCACTAAGAAACGGGCCAGTAAGCCTGAGGACCCCAGAGAGTCCCCATGGACTGGAGCAGATTTTAAGGGGAACTCCACACCTGAATTACAACAAAAAAAAAAAGAGTGGGATTTTTTTTTTTAAAACGTGGGTCCCCCCCCCAAAATTTATACCAGACCCTTACCTAAGCATGCAGGTAAGGAAAGAGGGTGTGAGCGTCCCACCCAACCATACCAGGACACATTACTTCAACATGGGAGAGTTTTTTGGGGTAGGGTGGCTCTCCTCCAAAGCACCTTGTCCCCATGTTGATGAGGACAAGGGCCTCTTCTCCACATCCCTGGTCCAGTGGTTGTGGGGGTCCAGGAGGTGACTTGTCAACATCTGGAAGCTCCCAGATCCCACCCCCCTCATGTGAATGAGTACGTATTCACCAAAAAGTGGTAAAAGTTATTAAAAACACAGTAGTTTTTGAAGTCCTTTATTAAAAAAAAAAAAGATTATATTAAAAAAAAATTGTCCCCCGGATGTAGATACAACTTCAATCACAATGAACGCTGGGCACCAACTTGAAAAAAATAAAAGGTCTGCACCCAACGCTGGTACCGTCGACAATGACAAAATAAAGGGCCGGGGTCACCCGGTGATGTCATCATTTTTTATTCGGGTCGGCGGCCAACATTCATAATGAGTTACCTTGGATTTATACCAGGAGACAATTGTTCTGTTTTTTTTTGTTTTGTTTTTTTAGATAAAGGACTTGTCAAAAACTGTTGTGTTTTGTACTTTTACCACTTTTTTGGTGGATGAGTAGGGATACTATGTACCCCAAATGCATTCACATTGAGGACAGGGATCTGAGGGCCCCCTTGTATAAGGTGGCTTCCAGATTCCAATAAGTCATGTGGCTTGGTATGGTTCAGCAGGGGGGTCACTCACTTGTCCTCCCCTTTCCTGGCATGCAGGGCTGCAAGCTCAGATATGGGTCTGGAATATAATCTGGGGGGACCCCCACCCTATTTTTTAAAAGAAACTGGCATGGGATTCCTCTTAAAGTCCATACCAGACTTAAAGGTCTGATATGGACTTGGGTGGGACCCCACTCTGTTTTTTTTTTTCATATTGACGTGGGGTTCCCTTTAAAATCCGTACCACACCCAAAAATTAAAAAAAAAAAATTAAAAAATGTTTTAATTCCAGCATTATTTTGTTTCCATTCAGTTGTTAGTGGGGAATCCTGCTGACAGCTGATGGGTGCCATGAAAACCTTGTTATCCACCCCGGACTTCTTTGAGTTCATTCCATTATGGCATAACCCCCACTTATTGCACAAACCGAAGGGACTCCATGAACTGAGGAGGAAAGACATTTTGTATATAGTATATTCTCGGGCACAATCCTTAAAGCCTATAATCAATTGTGCAAAAAATTCTCACTCTCAATTCACAATTTTACCAATATCTGCAACTTAGGCATGTGCTACAGACCCAAGGCCAATCTCTTACCATGAGCAAATCTACTTCCCCTATAGTAGCTGAAGTTATGTACGCCACCATATGGCAAGGTTCACTTCACATAAACTCTCACAACTATTTATCCTTCACCAAGCTTATAGTACACCTGCTAAACTGTTTGAGTGGGGTAGGAGGTACACACCCCTATGTCCCAAGTGTAATGTGTAATTTCTCCCATATGATCTGGCAGTGTCCAAAACTTACCCAGCATTGGGTAGAGGTGCTGCATACTATCTCCTTGACTGTCCAGGTCCCCATGCCTAATGATCCACTAGTAGGTTTACTGGGCACAATAGATGCTGAACTGTTGTCACCTGGGGTTTTTATTATTATTACCAGCCTCTTATACCTGGCCAGGAAATTACTTGCTAGATATTGGATGTCATCATGATACGAAGAAACAACTGGTAGCCTATGTTAATTCTCTTTTGCTATGAGAGTAACTCACTTATCGTCACCAAAATACTCTCCGCAAATTTGAGTTGATCTGGCAAGGTTGGCTTGCTATCCCTGGACTGGCCCGTTACAGCTAGATGATTAGGCTACTACAAGTTTGAGGGCAAAAGAGGAAACAACAGCAAAAAGGTTTCTATGAGCAGTGTTAATATCTTTGTTCCCACCTATGTTCAACAGCTCAGATTATTTCTGTGTCCTTGGATATGATAGGCTATTTTTTGATATGACATCACATAGTTTTTACCAATCTGTTAGAAAGGTTTGTTAATATATGTTGTTTAATATGGCTATATGTGTAAATCTTAATGGGCATGGTGTAGCCCAGACTAATCATATATTGTGTAACAATACCATTCTGTAAACCAATCTTCCCATTTTTCTTTTCATTATTTTCTTCCATCTAATAATTTTTGTCTATTTGTGCTAACATTCGAAATTCTGTCGTAAGAAATGCTTATTGTATCCTTTATTATTATCCTTCTCATTATAGTCTTATTCACTTTTTAGCTTTGTGCTGTGGCCCCAAGATTTCACTTGTTTATAGTGATCTTTACTTTTCACAAACTTATTTGCTGTCTGTAAAACTGTCTTCTTGGAACATCATTAATCCATTTTATATAACAAAAACTTTCCTTGAAGATAGTCTTCTATACATCTCCTCTTTAAAGAAGTTTAAACTGACACTAAACTCTAAACTGACACTTAACTAGTTTTAAAAAAAAATTGTATGCACTCTTAGCTCAAAGAAGCACCATTTATTGCTCGCAGCCTCTCCTACAAACTTTTCTCTTTTTTTTTTTTGCTGCTGTGATCTGACTTCCAGTTAGAGGATGGCTACATTCATTCTCCATGGTCATACTGTATGTGGGAATGTGGCCACCCTATCTTGCTTGCTCCCAAGTTGGAATAAGACTAAGACATTGTACGGTGTATAGAGCAGAGAAGTGCACATGACCACATCTAATGTGCCCTGCTCGCTCCAAACAAATTAAACTGTGTGTGTGTGTAGGGGGGAAGATGAGAGGTTTCGGGAGTGCAAAGAGGATGTTAAAAGGAGGCAGAAAAATATAATTAGAAACAATTTAATTAAAAACAGATTACAAGGCCATTAAGCAGTGGATGTGTAAGCAATATTTTTGGCAAGTAAGGATATCGTTTGGTGTCACTTTACCTTTAAAATGTTTAAATGAATTTGCTTATACAATAAGCCAATCTTATACTCTGCTTATTCATATAAAAGAAAAAGAAAATTTTAAGAACCCCTTAACTTCCCTTTAAAGTATAGACACATCATTGATGAACCTTTTATACAATACGTTTCTTGATTATTCTTTACCAAATACATAATTATCCTTTGTGCCATCTATTCATGCTTTCTTCTTTTCTTCCTGCTGTCATAGGCTTTGCTGAGAGCAACAGGAGCCATGGGCTGTCAGTCAAATCCTATGACGAGGGAGCAGGGGCAGGACTTAGCCTCACTGTCTCTGTCTATAGATGCAAGCAGTGCAGCTCAAGAGCGAGCCCACAGATATACCACAATACGAAGCACCTTCTTATGGGGACCTGAGAAGAGGAGGCTCGGGGCTGCTCTGTGCAAAACCATTAAACCAAGTATAACATGTGTAGCACCCACTAGGTGTGCTTGTATAAGGTAAATTTATTTTTGGCTCATTGTAGTGAGTGAGCCAGAATAACTGTGGGTTCAGTGTGAGGTCAGGCTGGATGTTTCAGCAGATTGGGACTCTATCGCCTCCACCTGGTTCTGGAGGTCTCCACCCTTCTGCCAGTAGGCAGAAGGGTGGAGACCTCAGTCTGCATATTCATGTGAGTCTGATCAATCCCAGGCTAGGGTAAGGCCCTGGTAGTGTGGTAGACTAGCCTATAAATATGAGAAAGCCATGCTAGCAGGGGAGTCGGGTGGAAAATGGATTGCTGGGAGGTGTTGCTGTGTGGCCTTGGAGGGAGCCGCAGAGGAGGGGGGTTCCCAGGCTGGAGGTTGGAAGCTGAGGAGAAGCTGAAATAGGACAATGTTATTGGCTGGTATTCTCTGCACCCAGGGGACCAAGCGCTCCTACACACTGCCCTGCCTTTCACCAGGGAAGGACAGCCTGCAAAGCTTGGAGGGGAACCAGCCCATCTAGAAGGCCTGAAATCAGTTCTATCCACATCTGCAGGACAAGGACAGTGTGAGTACCTCTACACCCCCAGGGCCTAGAAGGGAGAGGTCTGCTGGATGCAAGTTCTGGCAAATCTTCAGGGGACAGTTCATACCTTACCCAATCCTTTGTCCTGGGATCAGATACTGTAGCCAAGTCGGCTGGTATTCTGTGCACTAAGGGGACCAAAAGCTCCTACACAATTGCCATGTTGCTAGAAATCCACTCAGGGGACACCAAGCTCCTAAAATGGGATTACTTAACAAAGGACTGTAATGGTTCCAGCTGGAATGCAGTCAAGTGTCTGTCATTTTTTTATTAAGCGTGAAACGTCCTCATTCTGCTATTTCTTCAAATCATATTGGGAACCCAAAACCCATTTACTCTATCCATGTTTAACCCCACATGGATAATAAAACAAGAAGCAAAAACCTCAAGTCCATGGACTGTTTACTGACTCTGAAGGTACAAGTGTGGATAATGTGTGTTGCCTGGCTGTGCAGAGCATAGGGGGACCCAAACAAATCCAGCAGCCCCTAGGGGGGTATTGCTACACATGTTTGTTATTTTAAAAGGAAACAAAAATCAAATTTTCAAATTACAAAAATATTGTAAGAAAAATTAAACTGCCCAAGAACTCAAACTTTAAGTAAACCTAAAATGTTATTTTATCTTTGGATAGAATTGGGAAAGTTTGGAACCTCAGTTAGGTTTTACTGCTATCCAACACTCAGTTAGATTTCCTCTTACTTTCTGTTCTAAGGACAACCATTACAAGAGAAAAAAATGAAGGAAAATCTGCATCAAGGAGACAGACAAAATTAAAGAGCTGACATGCATTTTAGCATTCCCCTAAATTAAAAAAAAAATTGGGATTTTGTTCTTTAGAGAGATTTTTCCGTTATTTCTGGAGGGAAAGGGTGACTGTAACGATATAGCTTGTTGGAAGACAGACCTCCCCACATCTTCACTAGGGCTAACGATGGTGTGGTTGAATTTTCGCTGCTTGAACTCCTAGACAACATACCACACCACATAATTAACGCACAAGTAGGCAAGACATGGCACACAGGGTAATCCAGATAGTAGTTGGGAATATATTCTGGACTCTGGTGTCATTCTGGACTCCAACCTATCCTTCCAGCCCCAAGTCCAATCTTTAACTAACTCATGCAGACTCCACCTCCGCAACATCGCCAAAATACGCACGTTCCTAACCCCAGAAACCACTAAATAGCTCATCCACTCCCTCATCATATCACGACTCGACTACTGCAACTCCCTCCTCACTGGCCTGCCTCACCGCTGGCTATCCCCGCTTCAGTCCATCCTGAATACGGCTGCCAGACTCATTCACCTTTCTAACCGCTCCGTTTCCGCCACCCCCCTCTGCCAATCCCTCCACTGGCTTCCGATTGCGCAACGGATCAAATTCAAAATCCTAACACTGACGTACAAAGCTGTCCATCATACTGCCCCAAACTACATCACTGACCTATTATCCAAGTACCACCCAGCACGCACACTCCGCTCCTCACAAGACCTCCTTTTCTCTAGTTCCCTGGTCTCCTCCTCCCATGCCCGCCTCCAGGACTTCTCCAGGGTGTCACCCATCCTCTGGAACTCCCTGCCCCAACCCATCAGATTATCACCTACTCTCCTCTCCTTTAGGTACACCCTGAAAACCCATCTCTTCAGGGAAGCCTACCCCACCCGCTGCTAACTTGCCGACCTCCTCCACTCTTCCTACCACTCCATCCCCCACAGCTATCTCCTCCTGTACCACTATCCCCTCCCTCCTAGATTGTAAGCTCGAAAGAGCAGGGCCCTCAATCCCCTTATGTTTTGCATTGTATTGGCATTGTTCTGTCACATGTTCTATCCCCCTTTGTAATGTACAGCACTGAGTGAACTATTGGCGCTTTATAAATACTGTATAATAATAATAATAATAATAATATTAGGCAACAGGCAAACAAACCAGTGTGAGGTATCAAGGAGCAAGAGTGAGAATAAATGCAGATGAAGGTCAAGTCTGGCAGCTAACTTGCAGAGGTGGAGGGTCAGTCTGGGTCAGAAATACAAAGCGTAATAAACAGCAGTCTCTTTAAATAGAGCAAGCAACAAATCAGAAGTCAGGAGAAAAAGTAATTTCCATTTGACCAACTAAAAGGTTAAGCAGAAGTTTCAAGTCACCAGGAAGTGACAAAAAAACAAAAAAATGGAAAGACCATAAACCACATTGGAATTAATCCATGGACAAACCAGAGGCTAAAACGGGGGACAAGCTACAGGGTAAGAGAATGTGCTGTGATGGTTGGGTTTGTGTACAGCACATCATTGCACATTTGAGGCGAACATGGTACATCAAGATTGCAGGTGAGCTTGTTACAGTGATGTTGGAGCAAAGACAGACCCAGTTTATTTTTGTGCTATCGAATGGTGCTCGAAGTAGTACTATATTGCATGATTTTATACGCTTTTAAATAAAGAAAATTAACTACACTATGAGAGTTTCATAAGGAAACAAGTGGAGGAGTTCTGAAACCAGCTTGGTGAAAAAAGAAAATGTAGCTAAAGAATTATTGATTCAGTAGTGGAAAGGAAAATATTAGACCTTGATTTAATGCTCTATTTTATTAGAGATGCAGTTCATCATACCACAGTGGTTGTAGTAACACAGAGGAGGACTTTTCAGCTGGAAGAATGTATTCAAGACCTTGCTCCAGTCATAGTAGAGCAGACATCTGTATTTTTATTCATCTTCATAACATTGCTGGCACCTTTTCTAGTGGATGGGCTATAATGGACTTTTGCTGATTGATGGGGAAATTGTATATTTTATATTTCTTTATTATTGTTGGCTCACAATATCTAATAATGAGACAAGGATGGTAACTTTAGATGACTCACGCCAAAGGAATGTTACTGCAAAGTGACCAAGTCCTTAAAAGGTCATATTGCTTGCAAGGGGAGTTGACCAATTCCCTACATACAAGTCCAGTATATAACATACAGCTAGACTGGAAACATTTATCTCATGTCAGAGCTGCAATATGCATGCGTCTGTGATCATCTGTGTGCCATGCCATATAATGGAGGTACCCATGGTGGAAACAGTATCTTTAGTTAAGTATTTTTGTTATATTTTATTTTTCTTTATCTGTATGTGTCATTACTTGTAATAAATGTTTTACTTATAAGTATTTGTGTGATCTCTCTTTGCACATATTGAATACAACCCCAAAACAGTAACAAAACACTGATATGAACAGTGATGGAAGAATCTGCTCAGATTCGATTTAGAGTGGGCTGGTGAATCTTGTTTGAAATTCACAAAACCCCTTTGCCTATTTTGAAAGTTATTAGGTAAGCTTTGTTAAATAAATAAATGCATGAGAAACTGGGCAATGTCACAAGGGATCTGGCCAATACCACAAATTTCCCCCAAAGAAACTATACAGCTGGAACAGGGTCCTTTTCATGCAGCTTTCAGGGCAACACAGGAAATACACAAATCTTTTTCAACAACAGGTTTGTGAGATGTCCTAAAGTTGTATGAGGTGTTTCAGAACCAGCACAGTTTTAGGGGACATTCTCAGTCACAGCATACTATGGGAGCATATTTACAGCTGAGGATCTACAGACAACAGCAGCACCCCGATTTACTTTAATTTAATTGATTTCAGTTAAATAAGGTTCTCAGGTGGCTTTATTGGCAGAAGTACTAACCTGGAATAATTTAATCTTTTGTGAGCTGGCATTGCTGAAGCTTCTTTTTCCTCCTCCTCTACTAATCACACCAAAACCTTCAAAACTGGCTGTGATTGGAGCTGGTGAAATTGTTTGAGCACTTAATTTCTGGCTTCTTGCAGTGGCATCCATTAGCATCTCTATAATATCAGTCTATATTAATCTAACCAATCGTAACAATCTACTTATCTATCCAACTCTTTAATCAATTCACTTGGACTTACCCAATATCCATATTCCATCAGCCCCTTCAAACTGTTGAATTTTTCCTTGTAAGCAAAAAAAATTTCACCTGGGAAGGATGCTGCAAGGGAGATACCCTTGGAATATGGGGGCTACTACATTTTGTGGAAGAATCATCAGCCCCCCTTAGGTTTTTGTTGGCTTCTTCCTGTAAGTCTTTCTCCATGGATAAGAGGGTAGAGCAGGTATCGTTTGCTGCCCAGCACTCCATTCCCCTGCAGGCTCGAGTTACCCCTTTGGTTCTCGAGGCAATAGATGGCAGGCCCCTGCAACCACCGCAGGTTACCCACGAGACTATGCCAGTTGAGGTAGCTATTGGGGCTGTTCACAGGGAGTTGGCCTGTTTCCAGGTGATTTCTTCTCCACACTATTCGGTGGTTTTGGGGTATCCCTGGCTCCAGATGCACAATCCAACCTTCAATTGGCAAACTGCTGAGATTCTCTCGTGGTCTCCACAGTGTGGGGCCGGGTGCATCCGTGGGCCGGTTAAGGTGTTGTGTGCCTCCTCGGACTCTGCGTTGCCCACTGATTATGGGGAGTACCAGGACGTGTTTGATAAGGTACGCGCTGGTGCCTTACCTGCTCATCGTCCTTACGACTGCGCCATATCCTTGCAACCCGGTGCCACTCCTCCACGTGGCAGGGTGTATCCTCTCTCGGTTGCGGAGAATAACGCCATGGAGGAGTACGTTGCGGATGCGCTTTCCCGGGGGCACATTCGTAAGTCTACTTCCCCAGCAGGAGCGGGCTTTTTCTTTGTAAAGAAGAAGGGTGGTGAGTTGAGGCCTTGCATTGATTATAGGGGTCTCAATCGAATCACCACTAAGAATGCATACCCGATTCCCTTGATTACTGAGTTGTTCGACCGCCTTAAGGGGGCAACAGTCTTTACCAAACTTGACCTTAGGGCGGCGTACAACCTCGTACGGATCAAACAGGGGGATGAGTGGAAGACCGCGTTTAACACCAGAACCGGCCACTACGAATACCTGGTGATGCCCTTCGGGTTGTGTAACGCGCCCGCAGTTTTTCAGGAATTCATAAATGATGTCCTTCGTGACTTGTTGCAGCAGTGCGTAGTGGTTTACCTGGATGACATCCTGGTTTACTCTACCTCCATGGAGTCCCATATCCAGGATGTCAAGCGGGTGCTGCAACGATTATGGGAGAACGAACTCTTTTGTAAGCTCGAGAAGTGCGAGTTCCATCAATCCCAAGTTGCCTTTGTAGGCTACATCATTTCTGCGGAGGGATTCTCCATGGACCATCAGAAGGTTTCGGCGGTTCTGCAGTGGCCTCGTCCCAATGGTCTTCGGCCCATTCAGCGCTTTTTGGGTTTTGCCAACTACTATCGGAAGTTCATCAGGAACTTCTCCACGCTGGCAAAGCCTCTCTCAGACCTAACCAAGAAGGGCAGTAATCCTCACGAGTGGCCATCCGAGGCCATCGTAGCTTTCGAGGCTCTGAAATCCGCCTTCGCTTCGGCTCCGATACTGTCTCATCCCAATCCTGGATTGCCCTTTGTCCTTGAGGTCGATGCATCCGAGACAGGAGTAGGCGCTCTCCTGTCTCAACGTCGGTCACCCGATGGACCCCTACTTCCCTGTGGGTTCTACTCCAGGAAGCTTTCCTCTGCAGAGTGCAACTACCAGATTGGAGATAGGGAGTTGTTGGCAATCATTCTGGCTCTCAAGGAATGGAGGCACCTGCTCGAGGGCTCCGCGGTTCCGGTCCTCATTCTTACCTATCATAAGAACCTGACTTATCTTTCGGAGGCCAAAAGATTGACACCCCGTCAGGCCAGATGGGCCTTGTTCTTATCGCGGTTCAACTATGTGGTCTCCTATTTGCCTGGTTCCAAGAATGTCAGGGCTGATGCATTATCGCGGCAATACTCTGAGTTGTCCAGGGAGGACTCTGAGCCAACCTCGGTCATACCTCAGGATCAGATCCTGGCTGCCATTCGCACCAGTCTGACTTCTCCCCTTGGGGAGCAGATTTTGGCGGCTCAAACTGACGCTCCTCCCGAGAGACCAGAGGGTAGATGTTTTGTACCCGAGGGGTTGCGCACCCGTCTGCTGCGTACTTACCATAACTCCAAAACTGCCGGGCATCCGGGGAGGAACCAGTTGTCTTGGGTCGTCTCTCGGTTGTTCTGGTGGCCAACTCTCCGTGCCGACATCGCCTCTTATGTAGCGGCATGTTCGATCTGTGCCCAGAATAAATCTCCACGGCATCTTCCAATGGGTCTTCTGCAACCCATTCCCAATGGGGAGCGTCCTTGGTCACACCTGGGCATGGACTTTATTGTAGACCTCCCTGTGTCTCGGGGTCATACGGTCATTCTCATGGTCGTCGATCGTTTTTCCAAAATGTGCCATTGTATTCCACTCAGGAAATTACCAACAGCGCAAGAACTGGCCACGGTCTTTTCCAGGGAGATTTTTCGCCTGCATGGGTTGCCCAAGGTGATTGTCTCGGACCGCGGGAGTCAGTTCGTGTCCAGATTCTGGCGCGCCTTCTGCTCCCAGTTGGGTATTAGTCTCTCCTTTTCTTCAGCCTACCACCCGCAGTCCAATGGGGCTGCGGAGCATTCCAATCAGGCCTTAGAACAATTCCTTCGGTGTTATGTCTCGGACCATCAGGACGATTGGGCCGATCTCCTGCCTTGGGCAGAGTTTGCCAGGAACTCAGCGGTCAACTCCTCCTCCGGGATGTCTCCCTTCATGGCCAACTATGGGTACCAACCCGTGGTATTACCTGAGAGGTTCTCACCACAGGACATTCCGGCTGTGGAGAACCATCTTGCTGCCCTGCGTTCTTCATGGGGGCAGATCCAGAGGGCTTTGAGGGACTCGGCTCAGCGTCAGAAGTTCCAGGCTGATCGCAGACGGTTGCCCGCTCCTTCATACCAGGTCGGCGATCGGGTGTGGTTGTCTACTCGTAACCTCAATCTTCGGGTGCCCACACCCAAACTAGCTCCCCGTTTTCTCGGTCCTTTTCGCATTCTCCGCAAGGTGAATCCGGTGGCCTATGCCCTTGCCCTTCCACCTGGGATGCGGATCTCCAATACCTTTCATGTATCACTGTTGAAACCTCTGATCTGCAATCGCTTCACTACCTCTCTGCCTCGGCCCCGTCCCATTCGGGTTGATGGTCATGAGGAGTATGAGGTGAGTCGGATCCTGGACTCTCGATTGGTGCGCGGTCAATTACAGTTCCTGGTTCATTGGCGCGGTTATGGTCCCGAGGAGCGTTCCTGGGTTCCTTCCGCGGATGTCCATGCTCCTGCCCTCCTCCACGCTTTTCATACCCGCTTTCCTCAGAAACCTTTTGTTGAGCCGCGGAGGGGGAGGGGCCCTTGAGGAGGAGGTACTGTCAAGGTCCTACCTTTTCCCGGAGGTTATGTTACTCCATGTGCTGGCATCCATCTTGGATTTCTGCTGAGCATGGTGGGAAGCTTTTATGCCTTCAGGTCTCTGAGGTCCATCCCCCAGAGGGCTGTGGCTGAGTACATATAAGCCTGTGATCCGCACATGCTCTTTGCACTTGTGTCTTGTGTCTTTGTCTTGCTACAGCTCTGTGTATATGCTCGTGACTCTTCTGGTATTCTGACTCGGCTTGTGACTAAGACCATTCTCTGTGTTTTCCTTCGATCTGACCTTCCGTTGCTGAACCCGGCCCGTGACCTGTGATTCTCTGTCTACTGTTCTGTACTGTTTTGTCCTGTTGTTGTCAACTCGGCTTGCCTGACTACGCTATTGTCATTCTCACTAGCTACACGCCATTGGCGGCGGCCATTACCGCAGCCGGGGTGTCTCGGGGGCCGCGACCTGGTTCCTGGCTGCGTCAAGTCCATCCCCACCATCAGGGGCCCTGGTGAAGGGCAGCCTGGGACTTAGACTCCGCGCCCTGAGGGACTTCGGTCTGTTGGTGGTGGTTGTCGTCAGCCAGTGCCTTACCCTGCCACTAGGCCTACCTGTCCGTTCCACAGCCCTGCCCAGACAGAGTCTTAGCCAAAGCCGAGTCGGTATCCAGGAAAGCAATGAGTAGCTAAACAGGAGCTTGCTGCTGTGCAAGAGACAGGACACGAATGCAATGGACAGCTACAAACAGCAGACTTATATGTGATAAGCGGCCACCTCCTGGGGGAGAAGCCGCAGAGGGCTGAATGCATAAAGGATCCCACAATGCTTTGCAAACACCTAAGATGGATGCCAGCATATGGAGCAGCACAAGCCCTGAGGAAAGGTAGGACCTTGAGACCACCACCCACTTTCTCCAGTAATAACCTTCCTGTGACAGGTTTCCTTTTCTCCAAGTCCTCAAACCAGTCCATGCATATCTCCTGAATGTCAACTTGGCATAGCTGCTTCGACATTAACTGCTTCCACCCCAGCTAATGAAAACAACCCTCTTCCTCCAGTTTATGGCCTGGGTGGTCCAACATTTACATATTCCCACCCACCATCTCTATTTTTTTTAAAATTAGTATTCCTTCAATGTCATTATTTATATATTACATACTGTTATGGACTTATATTTATATATTTTTCAATTTCTTTGTAAAATTTTCTTTTAAGGCCATCTCTGCCCTGGAAAAGCAAATAAGAGATGGGATGGCAAATTTGTAACTAAAATATATACAAGTGATAATCATGAACTACGTGATGTCTACTATTTGCCACTGGCAGTAGCTTGTCCAATATGCAATAGCCTGCACTGCTGCAAGTGTCCTGTCAAAGAGGGTCTGCAAGCGCAGTGGGAGGAATTTACCACTTCCCGACCACCCTAGAGCAGAAGTACTGCTACAGGGCGGCAGGGCTGAGCAAAATCATGTACATATATGTGATTTTGCATTTCTGGATAGGGGGCACATGTGCACATGCACGCGCATGCCGCCCTACCCACACCACCATTGGCGGCTACAGATGTCAATCACCAGGTCCCGGCCAAAGATTCCCCGCCAGCACCCTGCGATCGCCGGGTATCACTGACAGGGGAGAGACCTGTGTGTAAAGAACACAGGTCTCTCTTCTGCCAGCAGTATATTTCCTTAGTAAAACACACACAGCACACATAGTAAAACAGCACACAGTTAACCCTTTGATCGCCCCAGATGTTAACCCCTTCCTGCCCAGTGTTATTAGTACAGTGTCAGTGCTTTTTATTAGCACTGATCACTGTATTAGTCAGTTCCCCCCAGTATCAGAATGCCTGCCGCAGTCCCGCTGTAAGTCGCTGATCGCCGCCATTACTAGTATTAAAAAAAAAATTCCGGTATATATACCACCAATTGTAGATGCTATAACTTTCATGTAAACCAATTAATTTACATGTATTGGGATTTTTTTGTAGCAAAGACATGTAGCAGAACACATTTTGGCCTAAATTTATAAAAAAAATTTGATTTTTTTTTACATTTTTTTACTGGATATGTTTTATAGAAAAAAGTAAAAAATATTGGGGTTTTTTTCACAATTGTCGGCATTTATTTGTTTATAGCACAAAAAATAAAAAACACACAGGTGAGCAAATACACCAAAAGAATGCTCTATTTGTGAGAAAAAAAGGACATAAATTTAATTTATGTACAGCTGTGCATGATCAAGCAATTGTCAGCTGAAGTAACACAGCACCATATCGCAAAAAATGGCCTGGTCAGGAAGGCGGGTAAATCCCCTGGAGGGCAAGTAGTTAAAATGAATTAGGCCTGGATACTGATAAAATCAATACATTAACGTTATATCAATTTAGCTAAAAATAACATTAAAAAAAAATAGAGAACACTTTTCATTCTTGTTTTTACAGTTACTGCTGCCAACATTTCTGCCTACTGGCACATCTCCTCTTGCAATTGTGGTACCAATGGCCAATTTACCCAAGTCTAAGGACTTTGCTTCAGAACTGCTCATAGGTTGCAGTTGTCAGGTACACTCAGACTTACATAATTTCTTTGTACTTTAAAAAAATTGATTTGTGTTTAGGCCTATTTAAGCAGCTCAAGTAATATCCTTTCTCTGTTCGTTTTTTTTCACAAGTGTATGTGATTTAGCACATGTAACTTTTTTGTAGAAAACACACCTGCCATATTTGTGTCTGAATACGTATTACTATTCTATCTGGATATGTTAAAATACTGCTAGGATTCTGTTCTGAAACTGCCCCACGTCCACCAAATCTTAGCTATTTAACCAGTTCAGTATGGTGACAGTATGTAAAAAATAATAATAATTTTTTTAAATTTTTAGCATGTTTTTTTACTTTTCTTTTTTTTTTTTACAATTTTTTTAACACATTGTAACCAGAGCAATACAGTGTTCCCTTAATGACATTGTACTACTCTTGGAAAGAGATCAGGATTTCTTTTTTTTGTTACACATTATGATTGCTTGTACCAGTGAATTTCCAGTGAATTGAACCAGTTTTACTGAATGAAATTTATTAATTCAGTGTGTATTGTTGTGATTAGCTGTGATTGGCCACAGCCAATCACAAGTTACAGATGGGCTGTGATTAGCCCTGACTGCACCATGTGACCACCTTGTTCTACTGAGACACCTCTATTACACAGTACAGAACTTCAGCATAAGGGTCCTCATTCTAACACTTGCCCAGGGTTCAATTTTGTCTAAAGCCAGCCCTGATGTTATAGTGTACAATTTATCTCCAGCAGTGATATCAATGAATCTGAGTGCTGGTTAGTAGATGGCAGTTGGGCTACAAAAAAATGTTCAGCAACTATACCAAATTACTTGAGAGGGGACAATATACCTTATAGGTCTGATGCCCTCTGTGAGGAGTCAGAATAAAGTGGAACCTCAGAAGAGGAGGTAAAAGACCTCCAATGATGAGCAGTGAGACCAATGGGTGACAACTGCTCCACATATGCAGAGGATGGGGCTGAGTATTAGGCGCCCCCAGGACAAAGCCTGGGCCACTGATTAATTTTACTACCTGAAAATTCCAGGTGGTCTATTGGAAGATTTAACAGTATTTAGGTGAAAATGCAACGATTCTTCTTGTTAGGGCTTGTTCAAACAAGCAATATTCAATGACTGCTTGGACACTGGTGTGCAATGGTAAGAACAGTGCCAATGCACTGATCCCAACCCATTGCACTGTTTACCTTTTTATAGAATTTTATTGAAATTTCACAAGTGACATTTCAGTCAGTTCTATTTATTGCAGAGGTGTTGAAATGTGGTAGCCTGCAGTACATTTTTCAACACACACTATTACAATGCAGTGATGGGGCTTGACATTAATGTAAAATTGGCTGAACAGTTCCTTCCGAGACAGTGAAAATGCTAACGATTACTGTATGTGATAATACACACAGCAAAAAGACACTGGACCACAAAATGCCATATACTGCCAGGTCAAGGGGAGGTCAAGGGGTCTTACCAGTTGCTTCCTGAGACAGTGGCAATGCTAAGGATTATGTGATAATATCTACATCAGAAAGATACTGGACCACAAAATGCCACAAATAGGGGGTTCACTCATTATCCACAAGCATCACTGAGAACAATGTTAATCAGTCCTGCAATCGGGAAGGGATCAATCTCTCACTAAGTGCCGATTCACATACTGTATGTGCGGTGCGGCTTGACAGCCCCAGTTTCAGTACAAATTGGAAAGCAGTCGTTCAGGGGTTCAGGTCCATTCAGATCACTATTTTAAGAAAGAAAACTGGCCTGAAATCATGTTCACAAACTCATGACATGTGTGGATCAAAAGCAGTTCCCATAGAAGTCAATGAGCCTGTAATCCACACCTGAACTAGACCGCACTACTCAGAAATTGGACAGAACTCTTTTTAAATCTGCACTGAATCCGCACTGCCAGTGCACTAGACATGTGTGAACAAGCACCATAGGAAGCAATGTTATTTCACGTGTCCTGCAGATTGGATGCTATTCAAACAACATCCAATCAAATTTTTTTTTAAATGCCCAGCCTAAAGTCAACACCTTATCCCTCATATTAATTTCTAACTACTTTTCTGGCCACCAATATATGCAGATAGCAGTGTAACTATCATGTAGCTGTCACAGGAAGGCATGAGATGTTGCTGCTGTGTGGACTGTAATTGACAGCCTGTCTCACAGCCTGGCCTGTTAAATACAAGCTAGCAGAGCTCAGGGGGCAATAATTTGGCTTCTGGAGATAGAATGGAACAGGGTTTTAGTTCCTTAATTGTATGTAGCACTACCCCCTTAGCAGTTGCTGAATTTTGGGTCCCCCTATAGTCTTGCACAGCCAGGCATCACACATTTCCCATTCAGACTTGCTTCAGGAGAGAGAAAACCAGTCCTTGAGCTTTGTATTGATGTTTTATTGGGGATGTAGAACTTGGATAGGGTAAAAGGTGTATAGGATGTTCAAGGGTAATGGCAACAAAGGACAAAACTTACTGAACTATACTACAAGTCTCTACACAGAAATCCTCTTCTAGAAGAGCTCTTCGGCCCTCCTGGTGTACCAACCCAGACCCCAGATGAATCCTCTTCTTTATCCAGCTGTCTGGAGGAAACCTTGAGCAAGGAATCCAAGCTACCACTTAAATGTAACAATCCCGGGTGTAGAGCTAGTAGACCAGGTGGTCCTCTCTCAGGGGGCCAGTGAAGTCCACAGCTTTTTTCCCTTGAAGGTCCCTCTGCCTGGAGGTGAGCCCCTCCCAGCCTGGGCTCCTTCCCAGACTCCTGCATCTCAGTCTCACTTCTCCATCTTCCACCTGCACATTCCTGCTACTGAGCAGGCTCCAACACATTTAAGGGTGTCCCAGACCCTTGCCAAGCCTTCTGTTGGGGATTGACTGAGGTCCCTCAAGGATGCACCCAGCCACTCCTCAGATCCATGCACTGCCTCTAGAGCCTCCCTCCAAAGCTCAAGAGCAGGGGGAAATTCCAGAGGGGCTGGCCTTCAGAGCCTCTCAGCCCTTACCATAATTTTACCCCAATCTGGCTATTACCCCTGGGCTGCTGCTCAGCCCCTATCTAACCATTGCAGTCTAGCTCCCCCTAGCTACCTAGGAGGGTGTTACATATGCAAAGGTAGTTAGTAAGTAGTAGTTAGTAATTGACTGTTGGTTCTATAAATATTAGTAATGGAAATAGTCACTTTAAGTTTGTGAAAATTGGGGACCTTCTCTGAGCTCAATTGAGAATCCAATAAAGAAATTGTAAGTAACCAGCACCAGGGCTATGGACTAGGAATTAGTTCATTTGTTTACACAGATTTGTCATCACATGAGCCATGAATGGAGTGCCGTGGTCTGTCAAAATCTCTTTCAGTTTGCTGTCCTAGAGAACATGTTAAAGAATTTCCTGGCAATTGCTTTTGAGGAGGTCTTCCTTAGAGGGACTGTCTCTGGATCCCTTGTGGCATAATCGAGTACCACAAGTATGTATTGGTTGGTTGACCCAAGCTGATTTCACTAAAGGGCCTACCAAATCCATCGCAACATGCTTGAGTGGTATCAATAATGGGCAAAGGCACCAAAGGGTTCCTAAAATATTATATTGGCACTGTCAGCAGGCAGATAGGACAAGAACTGCAATATTGTTTCACTTCTGCCTTCACCCCTGGCCAGTAGAACCAGTCTGTGACCCCCTAATGCGTCATTGTGGACCAGGTTGAGTACTGTGCATATGAAAGGCTGATGAACCAGTAACTGGTCAACCACCTCTCCCTAGACTTCTGTAACTCGGTACAGCAGCTCACCATTGACCACAAAGTGTGGAAACCTTTTCTCGGCTCAGGCACTTGTGACACCCCATTAACCATAGTACCCTGTTCCCAGGCATTTTTTTTAATGTGGGATCCTTCTTTTGGGTGGAACCAAATGCGCCTATGACACTTCAAAATGGGAATAGGAGAGACTAGAGGAACTTTCTCACTCATCCTCCCCACACATAGGGATTAATTTACTAAAGGCAAATAGACTGTGCACTACAAGTGCACTGAAAGTGCAGTTGCTCTAGATCTGAGGGGAACATGTAAATAAAAACAGCATTTTTGTTTGCACATGATTTGATGAAAGAAATCAGTAGAGCTTTACCCCAGTTCAGAGATTCCCCTCGGATATAAACCCAGTGCACTTGCAGACTTGTGGAGCACTGATGAACCTGATGTTCCCCCTTTGGGCGCCAGAGTTAATACAATAGGATAGGTCCAGGATCATTTAGATTGATAGACAGTATAGGTGCTGTAGCAGTCCCTAGAAGTTTTGGCAGGGAGCTACCAGGGTTCTTTGATGGGAAGAGGCTGATGACAAAACTCCTGCAGGATTTAGGCTGTAGGAAAGAATAGATTATTTGCATCCATAGATAGGAATGCAGAACTCTGGGCATCTCCTGTAGGGTGAGATAGTCCTTGGCTCACACTCTTGACTTGACTCATAGTCTCTCTCTTTAACTATAAAATGCATCTGTATGCAACTCAATTCATGTGCTATCACCTGGGACCAGGATGACTGCAAGTGTGTATTTATGGATGTTGACTGACTGTTCAGTAAAGCATATAAAATGTTTGTATGCCAGGGCTTTTTTTCTCAAAAAAATAGGCGCAGGAACTCCCCCCTTCTGAGTCTTTTTTTATCTCCGCCCCCTACCCACGTTTGAGCACCATCACTTGGTTCCACACCCTACCAACCTCTCAGAACCTCGCCTTTTAGAGAATAGAGAGCCAAGTATCATTTTGTGGTGCTAAATAAATGTATGGAATTTGTTAGTGATAACAAGAAAGGAAGAAAAATAGATCCCCCACAGCCAGCAGCAATAGATCCCCCAGCATCAATAGATTCTTCCAGCAACAAAGAACCCCCAAAACAAAATACCACCCCAGCAACAATAGACTCTCAACAGCTACAACAGATCTCCCAGCAGCTGGCATTAAAAAACTCTCCAGCAGCCAGCAACAATGGGCAACAAACCCCTTTCTCAACTGTAGATCCATTCCAGAACAATCGACCACCATCAACAATAAATCCCCCACAAGCAACACTAGATCTCCCAAGAAACAAAAGACCACCACACACAAATATATACCCTTCAGTGACAACAGATCTCCCAGCGGCCAGTAACAATAGATCCTCGTGCACACCCCAGCACCTCTTGCCATTCAGTGCTGGAGGTGCCGGAACTATGTTACCCCACGTTCCCGCTAAAAAAAAGCCCTGTTGCATGCTCCTGGACTTCCTTCTCCTAACCTCTATTGGTATTGTCACCTAGTAGGGTCTGCAGCTAGTATGTGGAAGCACTTGTGAAGAATACAGTTAGGCCAGGTGTCTCTGAAGGGTGAGTAATGGAAACTATTAGAGTCCCCAAGATACCTTTAGGAGCCTCAGGACTAAAATATTTCAGTTTGCTTAGGGGAACCACTTTCACGTCCAGGCATGAATAGGTTAAGAATATGTGTGATGATCATGCAGTCCAGCACATGGCACCCCACTGTTACACAACAGTTCTATTTTAAAGTCGTGATGCCAGCCTGATTCAGATGTTACAGAAGTCTGTGTTATATATTGATACATGAGATGTGGAAAATAGGCCAGCACACTTAACAGACTATGTACACAATAATTCTATATCTGCATTCCAAATGTCATTGTGTAATTTACTGAATTACAGGCATACTCTTGAAGTACTCTGAATCTTATGATCTATTTTAACAGGAACTCCCTATTGCCTAATAATGATTTTAAGAAAAAAATATTTTTAGTATATTAAATACTTTAATTAATTAATTTCATTCATTAATGTATTTTACTCTGGTTTATTTTAAATGTTTAGTATAACAGAACTAAACCAAGAGCTGTTCAATGTCATATCAGGCATATTGGTTAATCTGTCCTTAGCTAACTGGCTGTAAAAGTGAGGACCTTTGCCATGTTAATACCAATCCATATGCCCTTAACACCTGTGGAAGGAACTAGGATATGAATGAGACACACAGAAGAACTGGATATACTGAAGGGAGCTTCATAACACCATAGAAGGGTCTGTACCAGAGGGGGCTCCATAACACCAAGGAAAGTCTGTGCCTGAGGGGACAGGAGCAAAGAAGGGTCTTCTCTTCACCTTGGAGAACACCTAATCTACACAATCAGAGAACCCAGGTTGCAATCACTTAAGTAGCCTGGGGTCCTGTTTGTTACAGAAATTGCATACTATAACTCAAGCCAAGTAACTTTTTAGTATATCTCTATTTCATACAGACCATTGCCAATGCGCATTTATTAGGAAGGTTAGATAGCAGGTGCATGTGTGTGTTGTATGCATATTTGTAATGCCCAGGGATTTCTGTTTCTGTTTCCTTGCCTTACCACAAAATAACCCAAAAGATACAAGCAAAACACCATAGGATCTTGGGAGATTCCTATGGTCCAATACCCACACTATCATTCTTAATTTGTTCATCAAGTTAGTATACGTTATTGTGGACACAGTGAGGTTATAAAGCAGCAGAGCATATTCACATCCTCAGCCTTTCCACTTCAGAGGAACCCTGGAGATACAGTAATTTTAAAATTTCAGAAAGCCCTTGATAAAATAAATTTATGAAGTGTTTCAGTGAGCATAATACCCCTTACACTAGTGATCAATGGTCAGAATGCCACCCTTACAGCCCTCTAAAATGATCTTTGGTGCCATGCAGCTGATTCTGCAAAGTGGTGTGGGATCTGAAACTATGCAGGCACCATCAGATGAGAGGTCAGTCAGCCACAGTTTAAGGGACCCCTAGCAACCTCTGGAGGAACAGAACCCTGGTTGAGAATGTTTGACCTAATGTATGAGGTGAAGCAAAGTGAAATTCACTTTTGAAAGCATTTAAATAACAGGATTATGTTCACATATGTTTGGATGACTGAAGCGAACAAATATTAACCGCCTCCCGCCCGCCATATAGTACAATGACGGGCGCAAGGTGGTTCTCTTATTCTGGGAGGATGTCAAATGACGTCCTCCCACTCTAACTGCACATGCGTGGCTCTGGGAGCATGCAGCACTGTGATCGGCGGTGCGCTGTGTCCCTCGGACACAGCGGATCACCAATCAACGGAAAGAGCCAAAAATGTCAGCTCAGTCATGTGATCAGCTGTGTCCAATCACAGCTGATTGCATGTAAATAGGGAAATGCCGGCTATCGGCATTTCTCTCCTCATGAGCTGTCACGCTGACAGCTCGAGAGGAGAGCCGGTAATCGGCAACCCTCAGAGGGGACATGTACACTGATCATCTGGGCACTGATGATCAGTGTGCCCTGATGATCTGTGTAGCCCCAGCAGTGCCACCTGTCAGTGTCCATCAGTGCCAGCTGTCAGAGCTCATCCATGCCACCTGCCAGTGCCCATCAGTGCCACATCAATGACACATTTCAGTGCCTACCAGTGCACATCAATGTCACATATCAGTGCCCATCTGAGCTGCCTTTTAGTGTCACCCATCAGTGCCAGTCAGTGCCACCTATTAATGCCAGTCAATGCAACCTATCAGTGCCAGTCAGTGCCGTCTATCAGTGTGCATTAGTGCTGCCTATCAGTGCCAATCAGTGCTGCCCATCAGTGCCACCTAACAGTGCCAGTTAGTGCCGCCTAACAGTACCAGTCAGTACCTCCTAACAGTGCCAGTCAGTGCCGCCTAACAGTACCAGTCAGTGCCTCCTAACAGTGCCAGTCAGTGCCACCTAACAGTGCCATATATGAGTGCTGCCTTTCAGTGCCCATCAGTGATGCCTGTCAATGCCCGTCAGTGCCACCTACCAGTGCCTCCTCATTAGTGCCCATCAGTGCAGCCTATCAGTGCCCATCACTGCAGCCTCATTAGCGCACATCAGTGAAGGAGAACAATCACTTATTTACAAAATTTTATAACAAAAACTAAGAAAAAACGTTTTTTTCAAAATTTTCAGTGGTTTTTGGTTTCTTTAAGAAAAAAGAAAAAACCCAGAGGTGATTAAATACCACCAAAATAAAGCTCTATCTGTCACAAAAAAATGATAAAAATTTCATATGGGTACAGTGTTGCATTACCTCGAAATTGTCATTCAAAGTGCAACAGCAATGAAAGCTGGAAATTGGCCTGGGCAAGAAGGGGGTATAAGTGCCCTGTAGGCTAGTGGTTAAAGAATAAAAAGTCACTTTTGCAGGGGTACATCTGTATGTCAAATGGTTGCTGTTTGGCTCAGCTTTGCACCAACAGGAGGCTTTTATCATCCCCATGCTTAAATATAAAGGTATCTCTCGATGCCATGGGGGTCCCAATCCTGGATCCTCTGTGGGGTTCTCAGGAGGGTGTTGAACTAGGTGAGTTTGGAGGGGTCTGATAAAGCCAGTTCATTTGAACTTATTTCCAGACCCTCATTTAAATTTTGATCATGAGGAACACTCTATGCACCATAGCTGGAACTCTATTTAGTGACCAAATAAAATAATACAATGTTGTAATGTAGTTGGTTTAACTCCCCACTCCAACTGGTAAAGCAAATATGTTCATTATACATGTGATTAATGCCTAGAAATGATCCTTATCCAACCCTATATCTCAATGTGATATTTCGTCAATGCATATGATTTTAATATTTTATATATACAGTAACTAATGTTCTACTATTGTGTATCCACCATATTTTATTTTATCTCATTTGATCTATTACACAATTATGTTATACTGCTTTTTATTATTATTATTATTATTATTATTATTATTATACAGGATATATATAGCTCCAACAGTTTGTGCAGAGCTTTACAACATGAGGGCATGTTTTCTCACCCTCATTTTTTCTCACCTCATCAAACTTTCTCTTGGATATATCATATTTTTGTTTCCTAGGTGTTCTCATGACTCCATAATTAGTGACTCTTCAATATACTTAGTAGCACTCCCTGAGTATTTTATAGTTAACATCTCTTCAGTAGATTCCTTGGTCCTCCTATTGGAGACCCATAAAACCTTATTCAGCTGGCCTCTTTTTGGAAAAAATTATGATTAGAAAAACTCCTAGAACTAGACCAGACCTTCACAACTCTCTCAACACAATTGAAATCCACTCCTACAGCAGATGTTGCAGCTAAACATGAAAATGCTGGTTGGGATCTGAACCTTTGTTTGATCAGCTTTGCTGATGTAGCACTACCCCCTTAAGGATTGTTTAATAATTTTTGGGTTCCCTGTCAGTCTGAAGCTTTTGTTGAAAGCACAACCTCTGCTGACACCACCGTGCTCTCATGACCAAAGTAAACCAAAACTGTAAAATGGACTCACACACAAGATAGGATAATCCAATATGAAGTTTATATTGGAATTAAAGGTAACATGGTCAAAAAGAACAAAATTACATTAATGTATGCATTAAATATATAACCACTCTTGGTAATTGTGAGCAAAAGTAGTGATAGCAATAGCGTGGTAGCGAATTAGGGCAGGGTCCCCTTTAAAGCACTCAACTTGTTTCAGATAGCACTGCAGTATCCTGGCCTGCAACTGTATGTCCTGCAGGTCAGCTTGAACAATAAACTGCAATGTAGATGTATTTCAACGATGGCGGCTGTGGGAACTAGGCCGCACACTGAGTGAACTATATGTAATGTTCATAACTATCTGTAGGTATATAGCTGAGGTGGTAAACTGTCCGTATTCACTTGGTTAGTGGGTGTATGTTTCTCTCTCAAAAAAAATTATTTTATAAAATAAATGCGATAATGTGATCAACATCTATTATATAGTGCCATTTGCAACTTAAATGTTGAAAGTGGCGCTAAGTAAATATAAGTACAAAACCATATAATAAAATCACATAAATGTCCATTAAAATAATAACACAATTATGTGAAAAGTTCATGGTTACTGTAAAAAATAATTGCAAACTAATAAGTGATGGAAAGTCCATGAAAAAAGTGTGATAAAGTGATCCAAAAGTCCATGAAAATGAATCTTCTATTTCACCATGTGCAGCAAAACAGACAACAAAGTGCTCCATAGGATACCCCACATGGATGTAAACTCACCAAAAATATTTGCCTTCCACTCTCGTGGTTGGCAACCAAGCTTCTTGGGACATATTTCCCATTTAAAGATGAATATGAATCATTGAAGATAAAGATTCCACTGCATCCAAATTGACCATGTAAAACAAAAAAAAAACGCACCAATGATGTAGTATGAACAAACAAATCCTTTAAAACAATGGTTGGTCCTTACTCACAAGAAAAATCAATAAAACAAGCTCATATATTAAATCCTCTGATAAGACTGAAGTGAACATAGACCAGGTACTCTCACCACATCCGGTCTGTTGTTAATGGACGCTGTCACGTCACTTCCGGTCACAGTCCACGTCACTTCCGATCACAGATCCCATCACTTCCGGTCATAGCACCGTCACACTCTGGCGCATTTCGTCACTTCCAACTTACTCATAGGGGTGACGGTGCATTGCGGCATGCTACTCTTTATAGACCAAGCAATCAGAGACATTAATCCTACGATTGGTCAACTGCAATACACACCTTCATACAGGAAGTGAGGTGGGAACCTGGCGGAGGTTCACACCATATATAAACACAACTATGGGCAAAACTTAAAACAATTTAATTGGTCAACTACATATCCTAGCCACAGAAGCCAATTATAAGTTGCTAATGAGATGATATTTTGTACCATTCCATATTTCACTCTCAATATCTGAATATCCTTGCTGGTGTTTTATGGGGATGTACTACTGAGGGCACATTATACATATTTGTAGGAAGTGCCTAACAGCCATCATTTTTTGTTGTCTAGTAAGTACTAGCTAATCTACACTACTCTAGAAAATGTAGATCCCTATGGAAAAACCCAGTGAAAGTCTTTTTTTAATAAATAGCCAGTTGCCTGTACTAAATCAGAATTCCATTTACTCACTCATATATTTACTGCCACAAAACCGGCCATAGGCCAGCTCCTGAAGAAAATATCGCCTTTGAGAAGCTGAAATATTGCATTCACTTGTGCGTGACATGAGAAAATGGTGAATATAGACTTGTATAGCGAGCGCTCACTGTAGTAAAAAATTTTTTTTGATGTAAGCTGCTAAAACACCGAAAAAGGTAACCAACATAACCTTCCAAGATAGTATATAGAGAAAAAGGTGCAGCGCTAATAGTGCCAGTAGTGCTATATCAATATAAATTCAATATCTGAAAGTGTACAGATGATATTAAAGATTAATTAAACGTCCCAAAGTCATACAAGGAGTGTGATATACAAATTCTGTCGTGTCTCCTTTTCCAAGAGTGATGATTAATCCACAGGTGAACAAGAAATAAGTGAAATACGCACTCACCAGAAGTGCGTTCAATATACGCATGAAAAGAAAATTCCTCTCTCATCAGGTACATCAGGGTCCTTTGGTCTCAGGTTAGGCTGCACTCTCGCTAGACATCCATCCTGGCCGGGTTCCCTGGTTCATTTCTGTGGTCCCTCCTTAAGCTTGGTTCATCTGGGGTCCCTCCTTAAGCTTGGTAACTTCTGGAGTCCCTCCTTAAGCTTGGTACTAAAAGGGTGGCGCTCATGAAGAGCAATAAGAGACATCACATAGCGTGATACTGCATAAAAGGCTTTATTTCCAAGTAGAAGTAAAATTAGACAAGTAAAGGTACTGACCGCAAGAATATTGTGTTGGCCACCAG
Source organism: Staurois parvus (assembly GCF_062004578.1). Lineage (NCBI taxonomy): Eukaryota > Metazoa > Chordata > Amphibia > Anura > Ranidae > Staurois > Staurois parvus. Next base: position 1,762,197 of record NW_028317981.1, read on the forward strand.
CGGTGGCTTAGATGTCCATATGCTGTAGCCCCCCTTGACGCGTTTCGTGCGATGCACTTTGTCAAAAGGGTCCAGGGCTTACAGCATGGACATCCTCCCCCTCCTATTTATATCCAAGAATGGCAATTGCGCTGTTAGCGCCCGCCATTTTGCCGGCGACCGCATTTACCAGCAATGTTCCCCGTGTGTCTCCAGGCTTGTAGACAGTGACGCCAAATTATTGGAGAGGAAGGGTGTAAAGATCCATTATTGGCAATAACAAAACAGTAGTATATAAAGCCACAGGATTATACTCCATAAGATTACTGGGCAGCAAACGAAAATATGAATAGAAAATAAGAAGAGAATTAAAAAGGGGATGATTTTATAAAAACCTGTATACCCCTATATAGCGCTATTAACCAATCAGCTGCAAATATAAAATAGGCTGTGCCCTCCCCTTTAAACATATGAATGACCTATATTTCATAGTCATGTATATAATATGTGTAATTTAAAAGGGAAACATTGTTTTAATGAGTATATCATCTAAGATATATATATATGCCCATGATATGACATCAATAATATGGATGTCAGAGTTCTGCGCAAACTGTATATAATAAACTAAAAGCATAAATAGTAACCATATACAAACACTAATAGTGCGTAATAACATAGAACGTGTGGTCACTAGAAATATTGGGGTCAGTAAACATATATAAAGTAATATAAATCACATATAGGAACATATAAAAATCACACATGTGTATATATGGCCATGCATGACAGAAACCTCTTAAAAATAGGAATAAAATCTGAACGGATCAATAAGCATAAAATTCCTTAAAGTTGCAATGACGAGAACCCTACAATATAAGATAAAAGAACAGGCTCATAAAAATCGTTCAAGCTAAAAGGATCGATATGTAAAAATTCGATATAAAAAATTCGATATAAAAAATGTGATGTATAAAATTCGATACAGAAAAATTACTTTGATAAAATGTAGTATAAATGGACCGGAATAAACATTATCATAAAAAAATGTATTATATATGATTCCGTAAACCCTTATATATATAAAAAAGTGTTAAGACCATATGTTATAAGACCATAAAATATTCAGTCGGGTTCATAAATGTATAAAAATTCTAACTGTTGTCAATAAAGCAATTCAAATCAAATTCAATATTATGTCTGCTTGGGTGTAAACAACCCAAGTCATAGATCCATCTTGATTGTAATTGTGATACCGCTTTTTTCTTGTTTGATCCTCTCCAATGTGCATTAACCATTCCTATGCCCATAAATATCAGCGAGGACGGGTCTTTATTGTGATGGATCCTATAGTGGAGTGATAGGGAATGTTCCTTATACCCCTTTTTTATATTACTAACGTGCTCCCTTAAAAACGATCCTTTAACCGTCTTGTTGTTCGTCCTACATACTGCAAATTACATGGGCATTGTAACAAATACACAACATATCTGCTATTGCACGTGATAAAGTCCTCTATTTTAAAGTTATTCCCTTTTGCTGTTGATTTGAAATGTGTGTATTTTTCCGTATATCTGCTACTGCAGCAGGTCACACATTTCCTACAGGGAAAAAAACCTTTCATATTAGGAAAAATTCGGACTTGTTTGGGAGGGTCCATAATGTTAGGAGCTATCCTATTCCTAAGCGGTGTGGCCTTCCTGAAAGTAATTTCAGGCTTATCTGGAAGTATTTGTTTCAGTATCGGATCTGCTTTAAGTATCTTCCAATTATTTTTAATTATTTTGGTTATGGTTTTATGCTGAGTTGAATAATCAGTGATGAATGGACAGATCCTCTCTGGTCTTTGTCTAGGTGTATTACTCAACATCAAACTTCTATTGGATCCTCCAATCTCTTCCATTACTTGATTAAGCATTTTTTCATCATATCCTTTTTCTAAGAATTTCGTTTTGATGATACATTCTTGTTTATGGTAAGTTTTAATGTCAGTGCAGTTTCTTCTTATTCTAGAAAACTGCCCTTTTGGAATGTTTTGTAACCAGATGGGATGATGACAGCTGTCTAAAGGGATGTAGTTGTTTCTATCTGTTTTTTTGAAAAATTATTCTGTTACAATACCACCATCTTGATTTATTAAAGTCAGGTCAAGGAAGTTGATGCTTTGTTGACTGTAGTTAAAAGTGAGTTTAATATTTAACGTATTAAAATTCAAAGTAGTAAAAAAATTTAAAAGAGTCTGCTCGTCGCCATTCCATATGAGGAGGATGTCATCTATATATCTTCTGTAAAAAGAAAGTTCAGGCCATTCCCTGGCATAGATGACATCCTCCTCCCACCTGGCCATAAAAAAGGTTTGCCAGGCTGGGGGCAAATTTTGCCCCCATGGCGACGCCCCTAATTTGCAAATAAAATTGGTGGTTAAACCAAAAATAGTTTCTCGTCATTGCAAAATCCAAAAGAGATAAAATGAAACTTTTTTGTGAGACTGACATATCATCAAAATCATTTAAGAAAAATTCAACCGCCTCCCTCCCATCAGTATGGGTGATGCTTGTATATAATGATGCCACGTCAGCTGTGACAAGATAAGTAGATGTGTTAGTTTTTATATTTTCAACATCTTGTAATACTTGTTTCGTATCTTTTAAATATGCTGGGGTTTTGGTCACTAGCGGTTGCAGGAAATGATTAATGTACTCCCCAATTTTTGAGGAGAGAGATCCGATACCGCTAATGATCAGTCTTCCTAGAGGGTTAAGGGGATCTTTATGGATCTTGGGTAGTATGTACATGATAGGGAGTTTAGGTGCTACTGGACATAGGAAAGATTTTTCTTTCTTGTCTATGATTCTGTCCTTGTAACCTTTTTGTATAATGACTTTAAGTGCTTTTGTATATTGCACTACGGGATTTTTTAAAAGTGGTAGGTATGTATCCTTATCACTTAAAATATTTAGAACTTCCTTTACATAATAAGTTTTATTTAAAATTACTACTCCCCCTCCCTTGTCCGCTGGACATATCACCAAGTCCTTTCGTTCCAGCAGCGAATCAATGGCTTTTCTATTAGGGTCATATTTATTGATACTTTTTGTTTTTATTGTTTCAAGGTCTTTTAGCACCGTATCCCTAAATGCATTGATATATGCGTTATTCTGTGGTGGCGGGTTGAACAGTGATGCATTATGAAGATTGGAATTGATCATCAATTTTTTGTACTACTGGTTTATTAAAAAAATATTTTTTCAAGGAAAGCTGTCTCACGTATTTTCTAATATCCACATATGTTTGGAATTTGTTAAGAGGCTTCTGTTGTGAAAATTTTAGCCCTTTATTCAACAGTTTTAATTCTTGTGGGGTTAAAGTTGTTTCACTAAGATTAAAAATCCTTGGATCTTTTACATTTTTCTCTTCTTGAGATTTGTTCACCCTCTTGCCTCCATGTTTTCCTCGTCTATGGCACTTCTTTTCCGTGCCTTGTTTTCTCCTAAAAAATTAACCTGAGTTTGGTTGTTATTATTAGGTCTTTCTGTGTATTCTCTCTGAGGGTAAGAGGTTCTATATTCAGACCTATTTTGTTGAGGAGGAGGTCTATAGTTAGTATGCCCCCTATTGGGGTGATTAGATCCTCCTCCATTATTTCTAGGTGTGGAGTACTGGGGCCTGGGATTATAACTTTTTTGTTGAGCATATCCTGATTTAGGATGTTGCCAATTTTTATTTTGGCCATCCTGAAATTGTGGTCTGGGGTGCCACTCAAGGTTTCGTACCCCTATATCCTCATTATTTTCCTGATAAAGAGGAGCGTAATTATTATAAGTTGGTACGTTATATGTGTATTCAGGTCTGGCTGGTGATTTATATTGGTTGTTATTCATTAGCCTGTGTTTAGATTGACCCCTCTGCTGCCATGGAGTCTTTTTAGATCTAGGAGTTTGGTAGTGAGTATTCATAGTAGAAGGATTTTCTGTGGTAGTGGTTTCTTCTTGTTTAAATTGCCACTTAAATACCCGGTTATCTTGGTAGTCTTTTAGATCTAAGGTATATTTTTTGCGTTTTTTAGTTCTCTGTTCCTTTTCTAGGGTTTCCATGTAAGTTCTAAGTTTATTAGATTCTATTTTGTATTCTTCACTCTCCTTAAAAGGTACCAATTTATCACGGACTATGTTGATTTCATCATCCAAGTATTGTAACTTTTTTTGTTTTCGCAAAACCAGAAATTTTAAAAGATCAGTTCCAGCTTTATTAAAGAATTGGTACCAATCTGTGGTTCCATTAACATCCTCATATTCCAGGGATACTTCCCACCTTAATGACCTCGGGACCATTTCCTCCTTTACGTATCTTTCCAGAAAGGAAATGTCCCATAAAGGTCTAGTTTCCGCTGACGTGAGGTTGTGCAAATGTGTGAAAATCCCTTTTAAATTATCGGTGGGTTGATCTACTGTAAAAACCTCATCTGAGATTTTGCTCCTCATAGACCTAAATTCAAATATGTCTCCCATTTTATGTTCAGTAGCGGCTCAAGCCAAATATTATTTTATATTTTATATTTGCAGCTGATTGGTTAATAGCGCTATATAGGGGTATACAGGTTTTTATAAAATCATCCCCTTTTTAATTCTCTTCTTATTTTCTATTCATATTTTCGTTTGCTGCCCAGTAATCTTATGGAGTATAATCCTGTTGCTTTATATACCACTGTTTTGTTATTGCCAATAATGGATCTCTACACCAATTAAAAAGAAGCAATGTATATGCTTCCTTCCTCCCCAATAATTTGGCATCACTGTCTACAAGCCTGGAGACACAAGGGGAACATTGCTGGTAAGTGCGGTCCACGGCAAAATGGCGCCGGCGTACTGCGCATGCGCCGGTCGCTGGCAAAATGGCGGGGGCTAACAGCACAATTGCCATTCTTAGATATAAATAGGAGGGGGAGGATGTCCATGCTGTAAGCCCTGGACCCTTTTGACAAAGTGCATCGCACGAAACGCGTCAAGGGGGGCTACAGCATATGGACATCTAAGCCACCGCTGGTGGCCAACACAATATTCTTGCGGTCAGTACCTTTACTTGTCTAATTTTACTTCTACTTGGAAATAAAGCCTTTTATGCAGTATCACGCTATGTGATGTCCCTTATTGCTCTTCATGAGCGCCACCCTTTTAGTACCAAGCTTAAGGAGGGACTCCAGAAGTTACCAAGCTTAAGGAGGGACCCCAGATGAACCAAGCTTAAGGAGGGACCCCAGAAGTGAACCAGGGAACCCGGCCAGGATGGATGTCTAGCGAGAGTGCAGCCTAACCTGAGACCAAAGGACCCTGATGTACCTGATGAGAGAGGAATTTTCTTTTCATGCGTATATTGAACGCACCTGTGGATTAATCATCACTCTTGGAAAAGGAGACACGACAGAATTTGTATATCACACTCCTTGTATGACTTTGGGACGTTTAATTAATCTTTAATATCATCTGTACACTTTCAGATATTGAATTTATATTGATATAGCACTACTGGCACTATTAGTGCTGCAACTTTTTCTTTATATGAGAAAATGGTGGCCACATTCGATGATAGGATAGCACTACTTGTAAATTTTGATCATACGTTCTTCCCTAATGAGGCCCTAAACATTGAGAACTCAGGGGGCTTGTCCAAGATGGCGACTGGAGCGGCCGCATAATCCAGAGCTCTGGCACCTCTCCTAGCCACTAAATTCCAATCAGAACTCCACAAGAGCACAAACGTCCTCTCTCAGGAAATAGCTGCGTTGGGCTCCAGAACTGACCATTTAGAAACAAAACATGACGAGCTCAGCTTAATTTATGGCAAGCTCTCCAGTCGAGGGTTCGCTGCTGCCTGGATGGCATCGGCGGGCACCAGAGGTCTTTCTGACCCTGCCCACACCTAGAAGAGGGGAGCATAGTGATTTTGGCCCCTCTCCGCGACAGCGAACGTACCCAGTCTAGTGAGGCCTACCGCGGCCTGCCGAGACATAGCCCGGCCCCGATTTGGACACAATCTGATTACCCTGTGAGTTCAGTCTGCAGGGGGGAGGGTGACCAACAACCATCATGTCCCCTATTGGTGCTCTGGTGACTGTGGTAGGTGTTTGAGGCTCTTACTACTATAAACCTTACCCCTACTTGGCCTAGAGGCTTGCTGTGGCCTGCAGTCACCTGGGAGTCAGGCATCTGGGCTCCCTACAGCTCCTCTGACCAGATCTGGGGTTAAGCGTCCTGGAGATTCTATGCCAGGTAGTCCCTTGTGCCCTATCTGGCCCTACAACAGGAGTTGGGGCTTGCATCTGGGTCTCTGGCCCTTATTAAGAATAACTACCACAGCTTATATACACTCCTCCTCTCCACATGTTGAATCTCATTTTTACAATATGGAGATTGTGCTTAGACGCCTGATTGCATCAGTAACTATATCTTTGCACCGGTACCAGGCGTTATAGGTCCCCTGGGGTCATTACCATCCTTGGCTATACAAATTTCAATTGATCACCCCCAGGAGACTTCCTGCATGCCATCCACCAAAAAGAAAAGTAGGGGTAAGGCTCAAAAATCCCTTACGACATATTTATTGAAATTGCACAAGATTTTCAGCATGTCTCAAGATAATACAGAACGAGCATCTCCATACGGTTCCACACAGGATACCGCAGCCCACCCTTTAGCTCAGGATAGTGAGTACGCACAGCAACTTACAAAGGGGGACTTGGAATCTTGCTTGGAAACTATGTACACCAAGTTAGCTGCTAAATTCCAATCAGAACTCCACAAGAGCACAAACATCCTCTCTCAGGAAATAGCTGCGTTGGGCTCCAGAACTGACCATTTAGAAACAAAACATGACAAACTCAGCTTAGCTTATGGCGAGCTCTCCAGAGATCACGATCATTTACAGACGGCCTTTACGCAGTTGCAGGCGCAGGTTGAGGATCTTGACAATCGCAACCGTAGGAATAATCTGCGAGTTCGGGGAGTCCTGGAGACTGTGACTGACCTTTCACAAGCCACAACCAAGTCATTCTGGTCCCTCCTTCCGGACCATGATCCTTTGCTTGTGATCGCATCCATAGAGCTCTGCGTCCAAAACCTCCTAATAATAAACCACCTCAGGACATTGTTCTATGTATGAAAGATTTCCTGACCAAAGAAGATATACTCAGGGCTGCTCGCAATACTCCAACGATCGCCTTTGAAGGTTCAACTTTGCAAACATTTCCAGATGTCTCTTCAGCTACGTTGGAGAAACGCAGAAAAATTAAGGAAATCACATCCGCCCTTTATTCAGCTCGTATACTCTACAAATGGGGCTTTCCCTTTAAGCTGATAGTCCCACACAATGGTAGCACATACATAGCTACATCTCTTCCTGAAGGCCAAGAAATTCTGGCTTAATTAGGCCTGGCAGATGCTCCCTTACCTCAACGCCCACCTTCCACCCCTCGGGTATCTCCCATTTGGCATACTCCATCTCCACGAAGGGAAAGGAGGAGAGTCAGGCAAGAACCAGAATGAAAGGATTTTGCTTATTTGCATATCAGACACTCTTTGGATAGGTTTTTGAGCAATGCTGCAATCTCTTCATAGTCATATGTTTGTTACATTTGATTTATTCTTTAGTTATCTAGATGAGCAAAAGTTCAACAAGGGTCATCGGACCTTTACTTTACCACCCGTATGCTAATGCTATAGGACTCTTGGTGGCAGAGTTTTGGCAGAGTTTTGGCCCAATTGGCCCTTTGATGTTCAATTTTTTCTGTCTTTTCAGGAAAGGCAGATAGCCTACCTGATCCAAGGTTTATTGTGATTTCTTTAGTTGTAGGGGCTCTTAAAGACCCAATTCTATTGCTTTATGTTTCTATTTTTGTAACAATTTTGGTACATGATGTTGTTTATAAACCAGTTTGTGGACATCCCCCGCCGCCATATTGGGACTTGGATGCTCAATAAATTGATACTGGCGGATTTTACCTTATTTGATGTAGATTCGGATGTTCCACTGACTAGACAAACTATCTTGAATACTTTTCAGATGAATACCATAACGCTGACTGATACGATTCTTATTTGCCATGTTTATCCATTGCATCTCACATAATGTCCAGGGTTTCAACTCTCCAAATATGTGTAAAACTGCCTTCCTTCAGTATTAACGCCTAGGGGCAAAAATTATTTTATTACAGGAAACTCATTTTGCAGCCACTAAACACCCAACATATTGTCATAGATCTTACAAACAGGGGTTCTACACTTTACATTGTACTAAAAGCAGAGGCATGGCAATTTTTTTACCCAACTCATTCCCCTTCGATACTCACATGTTTATTGTGATCCTGAGAGCAGATTTATCATTATTAAAAGGCACCCTTTCAGGTCATGAACTCACTATCGCTAATGTTTATGCACCAAATTAGGCGCAAGCATCCTGTTTTTTCAAAGTTCTTGATAGGTTTCTATCCCCTCATTTATTGGTGGGAGGTGATTTTAATTTGGTAGCTAACCCCCTTTTAGACAGAAGCTCATCCTCACCATCCTCCCAGGCCTTCCCAAAATCCCTTACCAAAAAATTAGATACACTTCAACTGGTAGACTCCTGGAGGGCACATAATGTAGGAGCTAGAGATTATTCATTTTACTCACACCCACATGACTCTTATGCTAGACTAGATTATATCTATTGTTCCCCCATTCTGGTAGCTAACTCTAAGATAGCTTACATTCATTTAAGTCCCTGGTCGGAGCATAATATTATGGCGCTGTCTATCACTTTCATAGTTCTAGCACCTACTCCCTACTCCTGGCGACTTAACGACTCTATGCTTACGGATACTAACTCTCGCCAAGAAGTAGTTAATTCTATTCAAGAATACTTTCAGTAAAACACAACTCCTGATATCTCCTCGGCTATCTTGTGAGTAGCCCATAAGGCGGTCCTGCGAGGTCGCCTTATTTCCATGGCTTCTTCCAGAAATAGGGAGCGGTGGAAACAAATTCAGAAACTTACCCGAGAATTAGAAGCACATTATAGAGCTCATGTTGGCAATCCATTTATCCTCAACAAAACAATGTTATCGCAAAAGTGTCTAGAACTGAATACTTTATTTTCCCAGAAAACTGAAAAAGCTCTACGTTGGTCGAAGGCCTCTTTTTTATTACATAGTAACTCAGCGTCTACTATGTTCGCATGGAAATTAAACCATTCTATACGACCCCCACATATCTACAAGTTATGTACTAAATCCGGCAGTATCTCCTCTCTTCTTCGTGAAGTCCTGGGTATTTTTGAAAAATATTATTCTACCCTATTAGCTCCCCCACAACCAACTTCCGCTCCCCCAAACGGCTCATGGCTTGATTCTATATCCCTCCCTGCTCTCACACCCTCTCAGATATCCTCTCTCAATGCCCCATGCACTTTTGCAGGAAAAAACCCGTGCAATTAGGCACTAAGAACTTCCACAGCACCGGGCCCTGATGGGTTTATGGCCAGTTATTATAAACATTTTGCTCCTACATTAGCTCCCTTTTTGATGTCATTATTCAATGATGTTTTGCAGGAAGGCAGGTTTCCCAAGGAGATGCTGTTGGCTAACATGTCTCTATTACCTAAACCACTAAAAGACCATCATCTACCTCAAAACTATAGACCAATCTCAGTAATGAACAATGATCTGAAAATATTCAGCCGCATTCTGGCAGATAGGTTAGCCCCTATTATCTTCTCTTTGGTCTCACCGGACCAATCGGGATTTATCCCAGACAGACTTATCACGCGGACATCATTTGTCTAACATTAAACGTTATTCAGGATGCCAATTTGCATTTTAAAGAAGTTTTGTTACTGAGCCTGGATATTAACAAGGCCTTTGATAGTGTCCTCTGGCCCTATGTAATTTCATTACTGCAGAAGATGGGCTTTAGTGAAGAATTACTGTCTGGTGTACATGCTTTGTACGACTCCCCCAAAACAAGAATAAGACTTCCAGGCTGCAATTCTGATTTTTTTTATACTGGGCAGGGGCACCCGTCAGGGCTGTCCTCTTTCACCCTTATTATTTGCGCTTGTCTTGGAACCCTTGGCAATTGCAATAAGATCACATTCAGACATTTCTGGTTACCCATTATTGGTTTCACAATTCAAATTATGTATGTATGCAGATGATATTATGCTCTTCCTTACTAAACCGTTAGTGTCATTGCCTAATTTATGCACATTATTGAATGACTTTGCAACAGTATCAGGTCTTACTGTAAATTTTACTAAATCAGTAGTTATGCCTATTAATGTTCCTGATTCCCTGAGTGCATCTCTCCGCAATTCTTTTCGATTTCATTGGGCCACAGATCGGATTTCATACCTAAGTATTAACCTCACCCCCAGATACTCAAAATTATTTGCTGCTAATTACCCACCATGTGTGTCACGCCTCGCTACTCTGTTGAAGATCTGGCATGGATAGCCTATCTCACTCTTGGGCAGAGTCACGGCAGTTAAAATGAATGTCTTGCCTAAATTGCTTTATTTATTTAGAGCACTGCCAATCCCTGTCTCGAAAACGTTCCTAGATCGCTTTCAAAAGATGATTAATAATTTTGTTTGGCGCAACAAACGCCCTCGTTTTACTTCATCAGTCCTATACCGGTCGCAACAGGCGGGAGGCCTCGGTCTCCCCAATTTCTGGCTTTACTACCTTTCGGGCCGTTTCGCACAGTTATCACAATGGGCAGCTATTAGTTCCCAGGTCCCATGGATCAGATTTGAATCTCAGTCTATATGTCCGTTCTATCTACCAGGCATATTATGGTCCAAAATTCCCCCCCGCTCGTTATAGATCCATAATTACATTGTTGCCCGATCATTGATGTTTTGGTAAACTTAAATTAAATCTGGTCTCCTCTGTCTCACCATGTTCATCATTTTTTGGTAACCCGAATTTTATTATGGCATTCTCATCTCCACAGGCGTTCCGTTGGTGGTACGATAGATCCTTTATCAGGTTATCTGACTTTCAAAGAGGAAGATCACCTTTGAGATGCTCCGCATACTTTTTGATATCCCGCTTCGTGAATATGATCATTAATCGACAGATTAGACATTTTTTTAACTCACAATTTGGTCTTACACTTTCATCTCCGATTTCATTTTTCAAACGCATCAGCCATGACTCCCCTAGGGGCAGGGGTCTTATTTCAGATTTGTATTGTCAATTTTTGGTTAGTTCCTTTCCCTCACCCCCCCCCCCTCCTTTATAGAAAGATATGGGAGGCTGATAGTGGTATCACCTTTTCTGATGAGGATTGGGATTCCATGGTAGATAAAATGCGTAAAAGCTCAAGATCTCTTTCGATCTGTGAGACAGCCCTCAAAGTAATAACCAGATGGTATTTTACCCCATCTAGACTACACTTCATGTATCCAGGGATGTCCCACCTTTGTTTCCAGGGCTGTGGCATTGCCGGTACCCTAGTGCATATATTTTGGGCCTGCCCAAGCCTCTCCTTGGTGTGGCGCAAAATCTCTGAAATGGTCTCTGCAGTGGCAGGAACCCCGGTACATCTGTCTATGCAGTCCTGCCTACTAGGAGCTTATATCTCGGGAGTTCAGGCTGAGGTTATGAGGCTAATCCATACCATTTGTGTATCCACTCTATGGGCTATTGCCCTACACTGGAAATCTATCACGGTACCATTGGCCACTGTTCTGCATAGAGTTGATGCTGTGATGCTCATGTAAATAATTCATTATACCTTATTGGATAAGATGCACTTATTTGATAGAAAATGGGAAATTTGGAGAACTCATAGACATTTACTATATGACTAAGGAATACCCATGTTTGGATTGATTGAGTTACTTTGTTGGTAGCTGTATAACTCTGCCTACCTCTCTACTTATTGTGCTCATGTACTTAATTTATTTATTTTCTCTCTTTTATTTTTATTTTTCTTTACTCTACATGATTGTACCTTTCGAAATGTATACTACAACTGTGCCTTGTTTCTGTTTTATATACTTTTTGAAGCTGTAGTGCCATTTTACAGTCTATTTCTTGAAAAATAAAATCGTTTGTAAACAAAAAAAAACATTGAGAACTCATTTCAATGAGCAGCGGTTACTTTTTCTCTCTTCTCTTTTGCTACTTATACTACTTTCCCTATCATCAATATGCTCCGCCTTATTTTCTTCCTCATCTCTTTCCCACCCCTACCTGTTCCCCTGTTTTGCCTGCCTCCTCATTACTTTGATTAATCTTTCCTGGATACTATAACTTTTCTGTCTTCTCCACAGAGGTTTTTTTAAAGTAATCCTGTTCCTAGTTTGAGTTCCAGGATGAGATATCCCTGGGATTGTTATTTCTAGTGCACATTCTGAATGCTGTAACAGATTAATAATTTGCCTCATTGTGTTGAATGTGACTTGCTGTATAAAATACTTTTTCAACATAAAGACTACGTACTATCTCTGTTCCAATGTTTTCTTTCTGTAGATTGTTGAAAAGTCAATATAACTATAGAAATAGATAAAGTCTATTTGCAATGTGAAAATTCACTTTGAAAAGTAACTTTGTAAAATGAAAATTTTCTTTGAAAAATGAACTCCTTTAGTAATTTGACCCCAATGCACTCTTTGTCAATGCAAAGAGGAAAATCAATAACTGGATAATGACACTTTTTCTGGCAGTATGGTTTCTTTAACATAGCCTGTACCTAATTTATGAAAGCCTTTAGCCAGTTTCAGTACTATTACTGACATGTGTTGTAAGTTCAGGTAGTTCTTACTATGGCCATGTTTAGAATCTGTCTTTTTGGGTGCGACAGAGTCTACAAAAAACAATCATCAGTTTGTAGATAAGCATCTACTGGCCCCATTCATCTGCCAGCTAGGAAATCTCTCATCTGACAGCTGAAAGTAAACAAAGAATTGGGGATGCTGATGACATCATTGTCCAAATATGCAAATATGGCCATGGCAATTTATTTGGGCCATACAAAAGCTGAAACTATACAAAAGGGCAGGGATGGGGAATCTCTTAGTCGGTGACTGAAGGGGGATGAGTTATTCATTGCTATGATGCTGCCAGATACACAGCCGACAGTGTCCTAACAAGGGACAAAATGTCCACAGTATGGACACTCCAGCCTTAGTGCCTTCTCCATGCAAAAGATTCATGTACCTGTTCCTGACAGATACATGAATCTGTCACTCACATCATTTGTCACGCAGAGGCAAGAAGGAATTTTGACACTCTGTAAATTCCCGAGCGAGAAATTAGTGTAGAAAGAAAATAAAACAAATAGCTATTTCTTCAGGACAGAAAAATAAAGGAACCTGCAACAAGGTTTAATAGATGCATTTAATTCTTCACTGGGAAGACCAGGGTGCTGCTGTTTCTCCTTCGCTTTCTGAGACTCCTTATGCAGCTGAGAACAGAGGTCATGTGATCACTTATAAAGATAAGGGAAAAAAACGATTTATAATGTTTTTTATACGTGTACACAAATATTTTTCATTTCTATTTTACACTCCCCTTGGGCTTTTTGTTTAATTCTAAAGAAAAATGGCTGTCAAGAGCCGCAGCGGCGTGTGGCTCGGTGCAGGCGCAGTGTGCCGATACGCACTGGCGTGCAGGCACTAGGTCCTGGGCGGCCGCGGCGACGGTGGAACTCGCGCATGCGCACTCGCAACCATGGGCACACACCTGGCACCAATGACAGTGATTTCCATGGATTTTATAGTTGAACTCCCACCTTCACAAGACCATTCCGCAATCTTTGTGGTTATAGATCGCCTGTCGAACATGGCCCATTTCTTACCATTGAAAGGCACGCCCTCGGCGCCGGAAACAGCACACATTTTTGTAAAGGAAGTAGTAAGGCTTCACGGGATCCCAGAAGACATTGTCTCAGATCGGGGGGGTCCAGTTTACGTCGAAGTTCTGGAAAGCATTATGCAAAGTTTTAGGGATTAAACTGTCATTTTCGTCCGCTTACCACCCTCAGACAAATGGGCAAGTGGAAAGGATGAACCAGACGCTGGAACAGTATCTAAGATGCTAGACGTCTTTCCTCCAGGACGATTGGCTGGTGCAGGGGCGGACTGACAACTCATGGGGCCCCCGGGCAATAGGGGATCATGGGGCCCCTGTGTCCTTGCCCAAACTCAAAAAAGACTATGAAAAAGGTACCAGGGGTATCTCATGGGGCCCCCTACTGACCCCGGGCCCTCGGGCAGCGCCCGAGTTTCCAAATGGTCAGACCGCCCCTGGGATGGCGCTCCTACCACTGGCTGAATTTGCTTACAATAAAGCAAATCATTCGGTGACGGGGCAAGCCCCATTTTTTTTCAAATTACGGGTTTCACCCCACGTTTTTGCCGGGCCTAATTTCAGAAAGCTCAGTTCCCGCTACACAGGATATGCTGGATTTTTTTTCCTCTGACAACAAGATACTACAAGAAGCAATTGTGAAGGCCCAGGAAGACAGTAAGAGGGCGTTCGACAAAAGGATAAGAGGTGAACTGATCCTGTAACAGGGGGATCAGGTCTGGTTAGCGACAACAAATTTGAAGATGTCATGCCCTTCTAAGAAACTGGGACCGAAGTTCGTGGGACCATTCCAGGTGAAACGGAAGATCAATAAAGTTGCATATGAACTCACACTTCCGGAAACTTTTAAAATTCACCCAGTGTTCCATGTATCGCTACTGAAGCCAGCTGCACCGGACCCCTTCCCGGATTGAAGGTCCAGACCCCCGGAGGCAATAACCATTGATGAGCAGGAGGAATTTGAGGTGGAAGCAATCTTGGATTGCAGGAAGAGGGGTGGCCAGACACAGTTCCTGATCAAACGGAAGGGCTATGGCCCTGAGGAGAACTCATGGGAACCAGCCCAAAATGTTCATGCCCCCAGACTTGTCCGGGAGTTTTATCGTAACCACCCACGGAGGAGAGATCAGTTGGGCACCCGGAGGTTGCCCATGGGGGGGGGCAATGGCAGGAGCCGCTGCGGCGTGTGGCTCGGCGCAGGCGCAGTGTGCCGATGCGCACTGGCGTGCAGGCACTAGGTCCTGGCCGGCTGCGGCGACGGCGGAACTCGCGCATGCGCACTCACTACCACGGGCATGCGCCTGGCACAAATGACAGTGCAGGGCGCAGTATTTAAATCCGCTCTGCACTGACACTGGTTGCCGTATGGTCGTATCTGTTTGTTCCTGCTTCTGCTATCTGTCATTTGATTGTTGCTGACCCTGAGTGATTCTGACCATGCTGTCTTCTCCTGCCCTGACCCCTGGCTTGCCTGACCTCTCTCTGGATGCTCCCCATTGGATCTGACCCCCTGTTACTGACCAGGCGAGTGACCCGACTATTCTGTGCCTGCTGCCTTGTGCCACGCTGTCCCCACGGTTACCAACCCGGCCTGTCTGACCACGCTTCTGCTCAGCCATCCATCCGTCCAGCACGGACCCATCTGCCTCTTTACGTCAGGCTCTTTGCTAGCAGATACCACTGGCGGAACCCTCACGGGTGGGTGTACTCAGGGGCCGCGACCTGGTCTCTGTCTGCTCCAAGTCCATCCCAACCATCAGGGGCCCTGGTGAAAAAGCAGACTGGGACTTAGACTCCGCGCCCTGGGGAATCCTATTCCGTGGGTTGCTAGAGGTTCCACCAGGCGGTACATTACAATGGCATATTCAACTCAGAATAGATATCATGTTTAACCATTTCCCGCCCAGCCACTATATATACAGTGAAGGAAATAAGTATTTGATCCCCTGCTGATTTTGAATGTTTGCCCACTCACAAATAAATGATCAGTCTAAAAATTGAATGGTAGGTGTATTGTAACAATGAGAAACAGAATAGCAACAAAAAATTCAAAACAAATTATGCACTGATTTGCATGTTCATGAGGGAAATAAGTATTTGATCCCCTTCACAAAACATTACTTAGTACTTGGTGGCAAATCCCTTGTTGGCAATCACAGAGGTCAGACGTTTCCTGTAGTTGGCCACCAGGTTTGCACACATCTCAGGAGGGATTTTAACCCATTCCTCTTGGCAGATCCTCTCCAAGTCATTAAGGTTTGGTGGCTGACGTTTGGCAATTCAAACTTTCAGCTCCCTCCACAGATTTTCAATCAGATTAAGGTCTGGAGACTGGCTAGGATACTCCAGGACCTTAATGTGCTTCTTCTTGAGCCACTCCTTTGTTGCCTTGGCCGTGTGTTTTGGGTCATTGTCATGCTGGAACACCCATCCTCGACCCATTTTCAATGCCCTGACTGAGGAAAGAAGGTTCTCACCCAAGATTTGACGGTACACTGCCTTGTCCATCGTCCCTTTGATGCGGCGCAGTTGTCCTGTCCCCTTAGCAGAAAAACACCCCATAAGCAGAATGTTTCCAC
This sequence comes from Staurois parvus, assembly GCF_062004578.1. Classification (NCBI taxonomy): domain Eukaryota; kingdom Metazoa; phylum Chordata; class Amphibia; order Anura; family Ranidae; genus Staurois; species Staurois parvus. The sequence goes on from NW_028317981.1 coordinate 1,778,604, forward strand.
CACCATGTTTGACAGTTGGGATGGTGTTCTTGGGGTGATAGGCAGTATTCCTCCTCCTGCAAACACGGCAAGTTGAGTTGATGCCAAAGAGCTCAATTTTTCTCATCTGACCACGACACTTTCAACCAGTCCTCCTCTGCATCATTCAGATGTTCAGTGGCAAACTTCAGACAGGCCTGGACATGTGCTTTCTTGAGCAGAGGGACCTTACAGGCACCGCAGCATTTCAATCCTTGTCGGCGTAGTGTGTTACCAATGGTTTTCTTGGCGACTATGGTCCGAGCTGACTGGAGATCATTGACAAGATCCTCACGTGTAGTTCTGGGATCATTCCTCACTGTTCTCATGATCGTTGACACTCCACGTGGTGAGATCGTGCATGGTGCACCAGACCTAGGGAGACTGAGAGTTGTTTTGTCTTTCTTCCATTTGTGAATGATTGCACCAACTGTTGTCTCCCTCTCACCAAGCTGCTTGGCGATAGTTTGGTAGTCCAGTCCAGCCTTGTGTAGGTCTACAATCTTGTCCCCGACATCCTTGGACAGCTCTTTGGTCTTTGCCATGGTGGAGAGTTTGGAATCTGATTGTTTGATAGCTCCTGTGGACTAGTGTCTTTTATACAGGTAACAAAATAAGATTAGCAGCACTCCCTTTAAGAGAATGCTTCTAATCTCAGCTTGTTACCTGTATGAAAGACACCTGTTAGCCAGAAATCCTGCTGAATGACAGGGGATCAAATACTTATTTCCCTCATGAACATGCAAATCAGTGCATAATTTGTTAGACATGCATTTCTTTTGAATTTTTTTGTTGCTATTCTGTCTCTCAGTGTTACAATACAACTACCATTTGATTTTTAGACTGATCATTTCTTTGTGAGCGGGCAAACATTCATAATCAGAAGGGGATCAAATACTTATTTCCTTCACTTGGGAAGATGTACCAGCACGTCCTCCCGCTCTACCCACTCACGCAGTGGTACAACCTGTGATCTCTGTGTCCCCTGAACACAGCGGATCATAGATTATGGTATAGTGCTAATCAAAGCAATCACAAACATAAACAAAGACTGCATATTGCAGCCATCGGCTCTCCTTCCTCACATGGAGAGTAGATCTGTGAGCTTCCGTGAGTTTATGATGATATCGTGATTTTACTGTGAAAACACCACAGTGCAGCCATCCACAGTGCCCTGATTTCTAATCACACCATAGTAACTGTCACACACAAGTGCAGCCATCCACTTTGTCCTTGATTGCTAGCCACATCTGTCCCAGTGTCACCAATGTTGCCAGCAGCACTTGTACCAGTGTCACCGTCACACCAATACCCAATCACTGTCACACCAGTACCGTGTCACCAGCGCAACCAGCAACATCTGTACTGGTGTCACCTGTGCAGCTAGCAACATCTGTACCTGATTATTGTCACACCAGTAGCTGATCACAGTCACACCAGTACAGCATCACATGTATAGCCAGCAAAACGGTCAGACCAGTGCAGCTAACAACATCTGTACCTGATCACCATCCCACTTGTGCCTGATCCCTGTCAAGCCAGTACAGTGACAGTGCATCTGTACCAGTGTCAGACCAGTGCACACCAGCAACCATTTTGCTGATCACCGTCACACTAGTACAGTGTCACTACTGCCAACATAACTTTAATGCCATTTCCAAAAAAATGGCATTAAAAGAAATGACAAACTTCTTGGGCTCTGGTAACCAAAATAAGGTCTTATAACTTGTAAAGGCTATAACCACAGCTGCTCAATAGACTATAGGAGACATGTGTAAATTGAACAGTAGCTGATAATGAGCGCTATTGGTATAAAGCTAAACTGATAGTGACAAGTGAAGTATTATAGAATGGCAAAGAGGATGGTACTGTTATCCAGAAAAAATTTTTATTTTATTATCCACTTTAGAGTAATTAAAACCATAAATGACTAATACTTACTAGTTGGTGACCCATACTCCAGCAAAGAGGTCCGTAGGATTTCTTTACCATCACCTCCTGCACCCTGGTCCGGTATTACCAGTTCCTTCAGCAGTACGGCAATTTTATTGCTGACATCTATACACATGGACTGCACCACCTACCTTTTCCTTGATCCACATTGGATATACGAATGTGATTTATGGTTTAAATTACTCTAATGAGGATAACAAAATCCTTTTTTATTCTGGATGACATTGCCATCATCTTTGCCATTCTCTAATACTTAACTGGTCACTATCATTTTGGCTTTATACCAATAGTGCTCACTTTCAGTTTCTAAACTCGACAGGTGAGAGTATTGGGGAGGCGCTCTCACTTTCAGATTCTTAATATGAACCCATGGGGTGCAATAACTGATTCAGAGGATGAAAGGGGCCATACTAAAACAATCAAACATTTTGATCAGCAGCAGACAAGCACCAGCAGCTCAGTAAACCTAGATGAAAGGCCAAGAGCAAGCAGTAGGGTTTCACATCAGCCATGAAGGATTAGAGTCCATACTAGTGCATCAGAGGTACTTCAAATCCTTTATGGCTTCCCTCTAATTCAGGAGCACCTATCACCCCCCATTTACAGCACAAGGCATTCAGACAGAAACTGAAAATTTTACATCAATTCAGGTTTTTATTTAGTTTTTCACAGATGATTAAAGCGGAGCTCAACCCAAAAGGGGAAGTTCAGCTTTAAGCCTTTGTTCCCCGCTCCCCATTAAGGATTGGCACCTTTGGGGAGCGGGTACCCCAATTTTGACAGGTACCCCCTCCCACTTCCGCTGCAATCGACTAGGCGATTGGGAAGCAGAAGTTGTCCTCCCCCCCCCTCCCTCCCCATAGTCTTCTGGGACATGTGACAGATCCCAGAAGACTACAGGACCATTCAGAAAGTGCAGCGCTTCTCACGCATGCACAGTGGGCACCTGGCTGTGAAGCCGCAAGCTGTCACAGCCAGGTGCCCACACTGTATATGTCGGCGCCAGGGAAAGAAGACGGCTGGTGAAACCACTGCTGGACCGAGGGACAGGTACTGTAAGTGGCTGTATTTTAAAAGTCAGCAGCTACAGTTTTGTTTTTTTTAAATTAAATTCAGTTTTACAAATGTAATCTGTATGCCCAGCAGTAAATTGCCAATAATCCCAATTAATTTTATGGCCGTCCATTTGAATGGAAGCTATTCAAAGTTGACAAATTTAGAATCTTTCTTGGCCTTACCCTAAATATAAGACTTACAGAAAAATGAACTGAACTCCTGTTAGTCCAGACACCCAATTCATCATATGACGCTGTATTCTTTCATTATGACCAGGACACACCATAGAATGATTATGATACTCCTCCATTTTAGTAATAATACCCTGTGGCTTCCCCTAAATCACCCTGTATATGACAAGCTTTGCAAAATTAGGTCACTTATAAATTTTTTCCCCCAAATTTTCTCATATTTATACTCCCAATAAAAAGATATGCAATGTTAAGTCCCTCATCCATTTTACAGACAGGCTGGGTTTTAAACAGTATATCCCCATTAAATATGCCAGATATGGGATGAAGGTATATAAACTTTGTAAGAGGGCCACAGGGTACACAAATGGCATATGAATTTATGAAGGGAAAGACAGCTACCAGGAGCCCCCTGGATCTTATAGTTAACAGCTGAACAAATTCTATGGGAACTTATGCCATCCCTATTACATCAGGGAAACCACCTCTATGTGGACAATTTTTATACCATCCTGTCACTCTTTCACCACCTTTAACTGTAGCAAACTGTAGCTTGTGGTACAGCATGACAAAATCACCAGGTCTTTCCACATAGACCCCTGAAGGAGCCACTGAGTTTAACTGGTTCTTTACCAAAACAGTGCAGAGACAGCCAGGCTAACAGCAACAGTCCATTCACATTGGCTCCAATAAAAAGTCTAGGGGTTGTCTCTTTAATATTTATTGCTTGTAGAACTTTGGATGGCAAAGGGGTGAGGGTGGTATGTAATACTCAAGGCACACTGAACAGTAATCAGGAGGACACTCTTGACTAAGTTAGACTTCTCTGATTAGTCTCTATGCCAGCAGTTTACAGGAATGGTCAGGACTGAAACCCTGTGAGAGCGGTCTCAGAAAGAGCTACTGTTGGCACTTTTCCTTCACAATCAGCACACAATATCTTGGATCCACAAGCTTAGGTCTATTCTTACGATATCTCTCCAGGAAAGTTAAACTCCACAGTTTCCTTCAGACATCTCTATGCTTCAGGACAACTAATAAGTTCCTAGCTTCCACCAGACACTTGTTTGAGGGGGCACAGATGGAGAGCATGTTATAATGGTGCAGTGAGCCCATTCAGTATGGAGGTAGAGCAGTCCAGATAGCAGAATGATGCTCTGTTGAGAGATTTTTATACTACTGCACCCTCAGTGATATCTTTTAGCACCTGAGGTATGGCCCCCTGGAAGACTGAACTGAAGGAGAACAAATTCTGGGGAAGAATATTTTATTAATAACATAGAGGGATTTATTTCCCTGGGCAGACTATTGTTCTTATTTTTGAGGGGTCCCCATGCTCCTCCTATGAGTATGAAACCATTGTGTCTTATCACAATATACAAATTTTTTAAATAAATGTAAATACAAGTTTTATTTTAAGCCAAAGAGGGTCTAGATGCATGGTGAAGTGAGCACATCACCCCAATTTTTTGTTGTATTTATTTCCCACATTGTGGACATTTACATGTGTTCTTGAATAGGAGGCATCTCACTATTAAAATAAAATTGTACCTAGGTATACGCTTTAAAATAATAATCAATTACAGTATTTCTATGTGCTTTGATTTCATACTAATTGTGGTTCTCTGCCACTTATGATAAAAGAATGGGACTTATGTGACAAAGGTTGGGGACACCGTAAACTATGAACAAAATTGCACTATAGGTTATTGTGATGATTATATGTTATGATGTTATAATAACATTATATGCCACTGTTATTGAAAGCAATGTCAATGTGCTTAATCCTCAATAAATTTGTATCTAGAAATATGCCAATTCACTTAACTGGATATCCAAAAAATTTACCTGACATTTTTATGGATTCAGTGTAACTACTAAAAAAGTGTTTTGTTTCAGTATTATATGATGTGGACACTAAATTCATTTTTGGTAATTATTCCACCTCAGAAACCTTGTGGTGTGCTCATATCTTCTTGAAACATCAAATTTTAGTATCTAGTACACCTAAAATGGCAGCATTAACCAATGCAGACACCCTTAGGTGCTTGCACATAAACTTTTTGAAGACCCTGCGAAGCTTTCTAATGCATCATCTGACCCTCTATACTTCAAGCTTGAATTTTACAGGAAAAATTGAACACTGTCCTGCCTCTCTCTATTCCAAGAACAACTAGTAGGAATTTGCTGAAGGTGACACGGGGGCAGGGCTGTGCTTGACTTTTCTTGTGACAGTTGAGATTGGTATATTATAAGACCTTGAGTTTCAAGGCTTCCAAGAAGGTTTATAATCGTATATGCAGGTACCTGAAGGTGTCTGCATTACATTTATGCTACTGATATAGGTAGATTTATTTACTAGCAGGTTTAAAGTTAAGCTAGCAATCTCTCCTTATTCCACCAGTTATGCATGCTGTTAATATTAAGTCTGTAAAGTGTTTAATCTTTCTTTTCAATTCATATCAGTTTTTCCACAGCAATGTGCTTAGCTTCTTGATAGCAATGGGACATGCTTAGAGGTCACTTTCAGAGAGTCCTTCTTAGAAAACACTAGTGTTTACCCTGTTAACATATTAGCTGCTGGTTTAAGTGCTCATCTGGACCAGAACACAGACCATTTGAAAGTGGATAATGGGAATCAATCTCAATATGTTTCATTCAACAGCATCCAGGCCAGTGCTGATGTGCATTTAGCTCTTCCACATTTCATGAGAGGAGTGCAGGAATGCAGCAGTGATTTAGGAGGATAGAATGCATGTAAATAGCTTTAAAAATACCAATTCCTTGACTCTTGAATCTATGCAAAATAAAGTGATTGCCATGCAGTTAAACAATTTATTGTAAATGTACTGTATTAAAAAGTTCCCATAAACATGCTGATTGCCCTTTCATTTAAAAGGCTTATTGAGGGCAACAAAGTTTACTTATCCTATGTAGCTAGCAAAGTGTATTGTAGTGTTTATACTATGAATCAGTAAAATAATTAACCAGACTATTTGAACCTGGAATAAAGAAAACCATCTCTATATGCTTCAACATTCTTCAACAGAAATGTAAACCTGGGCATAATTAAAGGAGGCATAATCCCTCAACAGGTTGTTTTTGGATTAGTCGTTAAATGGTTTAAAAATAATATGGTAAACAATATGGGGGGGGGGGGGTATTTAATACAAACAGTATTAAAAAGATATTAGTGACATTTGTGTATTTGTTTACACTGTTTGTATCATTATGAACAGGTAATCAATCTATTGGACGTACTCTCCTGACTCTGCACAAGATGGCTTATGGTCAGCTTTCTGGCACATTAAGCAGCGTACAGGTGAAGTCTGGGGTGTACATACCTCCTAATCATCTTCATTTCCCCAGGACTGTCCAGGGATTTTAACCAAATTCTAGGGTTCTGCAGACCCACCAAATGTTTCGCTGTCAGGTGCTGGAATGCTGGAGTGCTGGAGTTTCAGTACCCAATGCCAGTGTCTTACAGGTGCAAATACAGGAGAGTGGTTAGGCTCATTGCCACTTCTTTTTTCTGATCATGTGACAAAACATCATATGAGTGGCCGGGGGTGTCTAGGATATAGATGCTCTGAGGCCTCACGTGGGGGCTAGATACCAAATGTGATTGAGACCACAGACTTGCTCACACAGAAAGGATAGATAAATAGGTAGATAAGTAGGCCCAATATTCAATGTAATTTTCCCTCGGCCACTTTACCTTTCACCGCAATATGCTATGCACACCATAAGTCCTCATCTTCTTAAGGTGTCCCTCTTTCTCAAGTTCTAAAGTTGAAAGGTATGTTTGCACAGGTTGATTCAGATTACCTATTTGACAAGGAAGTCTTAGTGGAGAAATTTGCAGTCAAGAATTACTTCTAGATGCACAAGGCATAGCACTAATTGTTAAACACTGACACTATAATCAGAGATTATGAAGGAGGAGGCTAAGAAAAAAAGAGGACAGTATATGGCTGCTATGAGAGTGGTGGTGGTGGTGGGGTTAAGGGAATAGTTAAAGAACAAGTTACTCCAACATTTCATATTCCTGAACTGTGTCTTTTGTACCATATATTTATGTTAAAACATATCCTGGTCTCTTTGTATTGCTACCTGGTGATCCTTTCAGTCCCGTTTTCATCTATTGCTCTGAGGAAGGGAGTTCGACTCCCGAAACACGTTAGCAATTTATCCAAGGACGCATGGAGGTTTATTTACTAAAGCTGGAGAGTCCAAAATCAGACTCCCTTCTGCATAGAAACCAATCAGCTTCTAACCTCAGCTTGTTCAATGAAGCTTTGGCAATGAAACCTGGAAGCTGATTGGTTTCTATGCAGAAGTGAGTCTGATTTTGGACTCTCCAGCTTTAGTAAATAAACCCCATGGTGTCCACGATTGGCACCTTTGACTTCTTGTCTCTGTTTTTATGACATTTATGGCTTGTGAGTATGTTTTTGCATCTTTTTAATACATTTATGGTTTTTGCGTTAATGCACGAGGAGAGCGCGCCCGGTTTTGTTTTTTTCTGCTACTATCAAGATTCCTCAATCTATCAAGGGTGGCACCTCACTATTCCATTTTGAGTGCAGCAAGAGAGATTTGAGACCGGTTTCTGGTTACTGTTGGTAATCCTTTCAGTGCCCTGCTTTCTGATCGTATGAGAGCACATTCACCCCAGCATGGTCGAATTTCTGGCTGTGCTGGGAGAACAGGCTGACTGTCCTCCAATAGTCAGACTTGTGCTAACACCCCCTCTGCACATCCATTGACTGGGATGATTACTGTACTGCTGTTTCTCCACCCCCACTTTTCCAAGCCATATATACAGCTGACAACAGAGATAAATAATAAAAAAAAGAAATAAAAAAGGTACTAATAAGGTTTTTAAAACTGAATGGGTTGTTTTAAATAGTAATATACTTTAAAGTATAATTAAAAGTAAAACCCCTGCCAAATCCCCTTACAAGGAAAATTAATACCCACTTTTAGTAGTGCTTTTTACCACTACAATTCCTTTATATTTTCTTTTAAAATGTAAAAATGCAACAATTTAGACATTGGATGAAAGGTTTAACACTGTAAAACACTTTTTGATAGACAAATAGTGCATTTTATATATTTGATATAACTGTATAGATCTGACCAAAATGAGGCATAAATGAAGAGAAAAGAGGGACAGAGGGACTTTATTCCAAATGAGGGACAATCCATCGAAATCAGGGACAGTTGGAAACTATGAGATTTCCTCTCACTTCCAGTTTGGCTAGGAAGGACAGCAAGTGCAGGGAAATCTCTGAAATGAGACAAAGGGGGCCAAAAAAAATCTGCCACAGATTACCAGCCTCCCTTGCTATATCCAAAATGAAGACATAAAACTTTTGCCTATAGTTTTATTTTATTATAGGTGATGTGGGAAAAATATTCAGTATACCTGTCTGCTGTCATGGGTATGGGGGACTAAGAGAATTATTTATCTGGCTGTATGACTGTGAACACAATTTTGCAGTTGGATATATATATACAGTTGCAAGAAAAAGTATGTGAACCCCTTGGGATTACGTGGAGTTTTGCATGAATTGGGCATAAAATGTGCTCTGAACGTCATCTAAGTCACAACAATAGAAGAACACAGTCTGCTGAACATAATACTACACAAACATTAGATGTTGCCATGGTTTAATTGCACATAACATGTAAACATTCACAGTGCAGGGAGGAAAAAGTATGTGAGGCCCTAGCTTAATGACTTCTCCCAGAGGTAATTGGAGCCAGGAGTGAGCCAACCTTGACTCCAATCAGTGTGATGATATTGGATGTGTTGCTGACAGCTGTCCTGCCCTTAAAAAACACACACCTGTTTTGGGTTTACTGGTTTCAATGAAGCACTGTCTAATGTGAACCATGCCTCGCAGAAAAGAGCTCTCAGAAGACCTACGATCAAGAATTGTTGACTTGCATGAAGCTGGAAAGGGTTACAAAAGTATCTCCAAAAGCCTTGATGTTCATGTGTCCACGGTAAGACAGACTGTCTACAAATGGAGAAAGTTTAGCACTGTTGCTACTCTCCCAAGTCGTGGTCGTCCTGTAAAAATGACTGCAAGAACACAGAGCAGAATGCTGCATGAGGTAAAGAAGAATCCCAGAGTGTCAGCTAAAGACCTACAGAAATCTCTGGCACATGCTAACATTTTTGTTAACATATCTACAATAAGGAAAACATTAAACAAGAATGGAGTACATGGGAGGACACCACGGAGGAAGCCATTGCTGTTCAAAAAGAATATTGCAGCACGTTTGAAGTTTGCAAAAGAGCACCTGGATGTTCCACAGCACTACTGGCAAAATATACTGTGGACAGATGAAACCAAGATTGAGTTGTTTGGGAAGAACACACAACACTATGTGTGGAGAAAAAAAGGCACAGCACACCAACATCAAAACCTCATCCCCACTGTAAAACATGGCGGAGGGAGCATCATGGTTTGGGGCTGCTTTGCTGCCTCAGGGCCTGGACAGATTGTTGTCATTGATGGGAAAATGAATTCCAGAGTTTATCAAGACATTTTTCAGGAAAACGTACGACCATCTGTCCGCCAACTGAAGCTCCGCAGAGGATGGGTGATGCAACAGGACAATGACCCAAAGCATACAAGTAATTCAACAAAACAATGGCTGCAACAGCACAGAATATGTCTTCTGGAGTGGCCCAGTCAGAGTCCTGACCTCAACCCGGTTGAAATGCTGTGGCATGATCTTAAGAGAGCGATTTACACCAGACATCCCAAGAATATTGCTACACTGAAACAGTTTTGTGAAGAGGAGTGGTCCAAAATTACTCCAGTTCGTTGTGCAGGTCTGATCTGCAACTACAGGAAACGTTTGGTTGAGGTTATTGCTTCCAAAGGAGGGTTAACCAGTTATTAAGTCCAAAGGTTCACATACTTTTTCCTCCCTGCACTGTGAATGTTTACATGTTATATGCAATTAAACCATGGCAACATCTAATGTTTGTGTAGTATTATGTTCAGCAGACTGTGTTCTTCTATTGTTGTGACTTAGATGACGTTCAGAGCACATTTTATGCCCAATTCATGCAAAACTCCACGTAATCCCAAGGGGTTCACATACTTTTTCTTGCAACTGTATATATATATTGCCTTAAAAAAGTATTCATACTCCTTGAAATTTTCTATATGCTGCCATGTTACAACCAAATATGTAAATCTACTTTATTGAGATTTTTTGAGCTAGACCAACACAAAGTGGCACATAATTGTGAAGTGAAAGGACAATGATAAATGGTTTTCAAAATTGTTTACAAATAAATATCCAAAAAGTATGGCGTGCATTTGTATTCAGCCCCCTTTACTCTGATACCCTTAACTAAAATCTAGTGGAACCAATTGCTTTCAGAAGTCATCTAATTAGTAAATAGAGTACACCGTTGTGTAATTTAATCTAAGTATAATGACAGCTGTTCTGTGAAGCCCTCAGAGGTTTTGTTAGAGGAAATTAGTGAACAAACAGTGTCATGAAGGCCAAGGAACACACCAGACAAGTCAAGCATAACGTTGTGGAGAAGTTTAAAGCAGGGTTAGGTTATAAAAAAATATACCAAGATTTGAATATCTCACGGAGCACTGTTCAATCCATCATCCGAAAATGGAAAGAGTATGGCACACAACTTCAGACCTACCAAGACATGGCTGTGCACCTAAACTGACAGGTCGGACAAGGACATCATTAATCAGAGAAACCGCAAAGAGGCCCATGGTAACTTTGGACGAGCTACAGAGATCCACAGCTCAGGTGGGCGAATCTGTCCACAGGACAGTCGTGCACTCCACAAATCTGGCCTTTATGGAAGAGTGGCAGGAAGAAAAAAATTGTTGAGGAAAAGCCAGAAGAAGTCCCGTTTGCAGTTTGCAAGAAGCCATGTGGGGACACAGCAAGCATGTGGAAGAAGGTGCTCTGGTTTGATGAGACCAAAATTGAACTTTTTGACCTAATAGCAAACTACAATGTGTGTTGGAAAACGAACACTGCACATCACCCTGAACACACCATCCCCACCGTGAAACATGGTGGTGGCAGCAGGTCTAAGCAGACCGAAACTATTTCACTATCTCACATTTAGTCAGTTGGCTGAATAGTTTGTTGCTTATTGGATTGTGCTGACACAGATCCTTTCAACGGAAAACTCTTTTTTTTTGTGCAGTGGTGATGAATAAACATGAGCAGGAAGTCCTTCACCATCTCCTGCCAGGTCAATGTATAAAAATGGCCGGACAGGAGCAACACTGATGTGAGTGGATATACCTGTAAGTCCTCCCGCGACTTAGTACACAACCACAAATCCAGTGATCTCTGTGTCACTGTAGATCACATCATATGGTAAAGGATAAATTAAATTGTTCCTATATCATATGATTGCTGTTTCCAATCACAGCATCACAAAATGTAAACAAAAGCTGCATGGTGCTGCTTTGTGCTCTCTCTCCTCACACAGAGATCATCTGTGAGAGGAGAGAGAACCATTACAACAGTAAAGAGAGTACCCACAGCCTGTCGCACAGTTCACACACACACACAGAACACTGCCATACCAGTGTCCTGATCACCGCCAATGTCTTGTTTACTGCATGACAGATGAAAGTAGCAGGGAACTCTCACTGTCACACTCAGATTCTGAATATGAAGCCGTGGACAGCAATGGTTCTGTCAGTGGTGAAGCAAGACATTCTTTCACCCGAGCTCCAAAGCTTTCCTCATTAGAGAGATTTGTTCAAGTGATTCTAATTAAGGCAGATCCTCACATTCTGTAATAGAAAAACATGGAGCAACAAACAGCAATTTCTTCTGAACAGACAAAGCCCTGAAGAAGGGAAAGTCTTTTCTCCTGAAACATGTTGGATTGCTGTACTTGTCATTACTCTCAACAAGTGCCTCTTAATCAACCATCAAAAGTGCATTCTTTTGGACATTGGGCACTCCTTCTTTTCTATTATTCCAAGTATACATGTGGAAACGACCTCAAGGCTGTACCAGAAGGGCAGCAGCCAAAACCCTAAGAAGGTTTACAGCCAATATCCACCATTGGGTACAACTGACTGGAGGGACATCTCCCTACCCACCCACGCAACCACTCACCTATGACCTGTGACTGTGAATCCAGTCAGTCCAGTGCAGTCTTCAGCATAAACATTCTTTTATCCAGGGAAAAGACTCAGTTCGGCACCCCCTTCCATACCAGAACAAGTTCATTCAGCACCCAGGGTGAAGATACCAAACTGCCAACAATGCCTAAAAATGCCCCTAATGCCTGATTTTTTTAGGCAAATAAAGGGACTGAGGACAGATTCCCCAGTCCCTTTCTCAGCAGCCTCAGCACTACATACAGAGTGCAAGGTTCAGGGGCGTGCTGTGAAAAGACTTCAGGTTTTAGGGGTTAACTGTGTGCAGACTGTAGGGTTTAGGGGTAAGCTACAGTATGTACAAGGAGCAGGGTCCAGGGGTGCGCTGTGTAAAGATTAAAGGGTTTAGGGGTGTGCTGTGTTCAGAATGCAGGTTTTAGAGATGCTCTATGTACACAGTTCAGTGGTTTAGGGGTGCACAGTGCACAGAGTGCAGGGTTTAGGGGTGGTCTATGTACAGAGTGCAGGTTTTAGGGGTATGCTGTGTACAGTGTGCATGGTTTGAGGATGTACTACATACAGATTGCAGGGATCAGGGATGCACTGTGAAAAGAGTACAGGGTTCAGGGGTGAGCTGAGTACAGAGTCCAGGGCTTAGGAGTGCACTGTGTACAGAGTGAAGGGTTTAGGAGTGCACTGTGTACAGAGTGCAGGGTTTAGATGTGCACTATGTACAGAGTGTAGGGTCTCGGGGTGCACTGTGTAAAGAGTGTAGGGTTCAGGGGTGCATTGTGCCCAGTGTGCAACAGCTGATGCAATAGACAGGTGGGATAAAAAGAAGCCCAGTAAGGCAGGAAAGAGAGAAAGTCACAGACTCCCAAGCAATATCTGTGAAGGCAGCTGCCAGCTGGTCCCCCACAGTGCTCCCCTCATCTCCTGCCAGATAGCTGTGCTGTAAGCGGGTGGAATGAATAAAGGCATAATCCTTCCTCAGCACTCATTCTCCTGGTCTTCTCTCTCCCGCTCTCCATCCTGAATAGATTCCCCACAGCAACCAGCAGGATGGAGAGTGGGGAGAGAGAAGACCAGGAGAACAAGTGCCGAGGAAGATTATGTTGCAACTATTTTGTGGCTGTCTTACTTATCGCATGCTGAACTTCTCCATGTTGAGGAGGATTATGCCTTTATGCAGCCCACCATCTTACTGCACAGCTAGCCAGCAGGAGAGGAGGAGAGTGCTGCGGGGGGACCAGAGGAACACAAGGGGCAGGGAACCAAAGGAGTATGAGCACTGGACAGCCTAAGAATAAGGGACATGGACAGGACTGACAGCTGGGGTGGCATTTACTGGCACCAATTCCTGTATTTTTCCTCCTGCAGTAGTTGAATGCTGATGGGAGGGAGAGAAGTAGACGAGGGGTTTCAGCTGCTGCAGGAAGATCAGTACCAGCCATGGTGCCCCTTTCAATGCCGCACCCTGGGCACATGCCCCCCCCCCCCCATGGCAGTGATCAGGACGATGGCAAGAGGTATAGCAGTAATAAGGAAGTTAGCATGTGGTATGGTGGTGATCAGGACACAGGTATGATAGTGATTCAAGATGCTGCTATGGGGTATAGCATTGATCAGGACACTGGCATGAGATATGGCGGTGATCAGTATGTTGGTATGGCGGTGATCTGGAGACACTGGTATGATGTATGGGGTGATCAGAATGCTGGGATTGGGTATGGTGATGATCAGGAACACTGTGGCAGTGATCAGGGACACTAGGTCTGGCTGGCACTGCAGTCTGTGAGTGTACAAGCAGCCTGACAGGTTGCTGTACACTCACAGGCTGCAGCATTGCTTCTCTCTGCTCTCACACTGAGAGCAGAGAAACCCAATGCTTACTTCCACTTGGTATTGTTTGCTATGTCATTGCTGTCATCCGTTTTACCGCCAGGTTGGTCATCAAACAATATATTCCAAATTAACAGGTCAGATACAGGGAGAAGTTATACAACTTTGTGAGAGGACTGTTGGGTACATTTATAACATCTGGGTTTATGAAGAAAAGTAGGGCATGTTTCAACCATGTTTCTGCTTGCTGCCTGGACCGACCCTTTGCCTGTGCACTGACCATGGCTGCACCTGCTGCCTGAACTGACTCTGGCTTGTTTATCGACTACATTTCTGCCCTCTGCCTAAATTGACCTTGGCCTGTTAATTGACCATGTTTTTTGTCTTCTGTCTAGACTGATATTTTGCCTGATGTGAGGTGAGGCTCTGCCAGTGTAGGATTGGGATTGAAGACAACACAGGGTTCTCACTTATGCACATTGAAGGGCCCCAGATTAGTGTTTCCTAGAAAAGAAAATTAATCTTTTGGTGTTTTCCTGGTTTTATAATTCCCAGATCAGGAGCTAGAGTCCCAAGGCTTTGAAGAACTTTGGGTGGCAAGAAGCCTCTACCATTGTGTCTAGTCTTACCTGACTGAGCCCCTAAGGCTGATATTTCTGCCTGGGCCAATCCTTTTGCAATCTGATGACCACATCTCTGCCTGCTGCCTGTACTGACCCTGGCCTGTTTATGGACCAAGTTCCTGCCTGCTGCCAGGACCAATACTTTGGCTATTTGCTGGCCATGTCTCTGCCTGCACCGATTCTGGTCTATTTGTAGACTATGTTACTCTCTTCTGCTTGGACCATTCTGTTACCTGTCTGCTGATCATGCCTCTGCCTGGCACCAGTACTAACCCATCTGCACGCCCCACTGGCTACATTCCTGCGAGACACCTCTGACACCCATTCTCTGCAGAAAACTGCACTACTGTATCCACTGGGACTTTTTTTTTTACATTTGTTCAGTCTCCTGTACTTCCTAGCCAGTGAACATGTGTATTGTGCTATGAGGGCAACCACGTACCAGTAGATTAGGCCTTTTTGGCTTTTAGGAACAGGGACTGCTGTAGGTGAAGCTACACTATGCTATGTTCATGCTGAACTGACCATTCATATAGAGGCAACCATTATAGTATATTGGTTTCTAAACAGTGTGGTATGATCTTTGTGATATACAGATGGCAAAGTACATAATCTGTGTATGAATAAAAGTTAAGTTTTAGGGCTTAGAGGGTTCTGTGCATAGAGATATTGACGCACAGCTTTTGCATTGCTTTATCAGTCATGATTCCCATAAAGTAGTCCCTGATTACCGTATTTTTCGCTCCATAAGACGCACCTGACCATAAGACGCACCTAGGTTTTAGAGGTGAAAAACAAGAAAAAAAAAATATTCTGAACCAATGGACTGCAGACACAGTACAGGGGATGACCAGAGACTGCGGACACAGTACAGGAGATGACCAGAGACTGCAGACATAGTACAGGAGATGACCAGAGACTGCGGACGTAGTACAGGAGATGACCAGAGACTGCGGACACAGTACAGGAGATGACCAGAGACTGCGGACACAGTACAGGAGATGACCAGAGACTGCGGACACAGTACAGGAGATGACCAGAGACTGCGGACACAGTACATGAGATGACCAGAGACTGCGGACACAGTGCAGGAGATGACCAGAGACTGCGAACACAGTGCAGGAGATGACCAGAGACTGCGGACACAGTACAGGGGATGACCAGAGACTGCGGACACAGTGCAGGGGATGACCAGAGACTGCAGACACAGTGCAGGAGATGACCATAGACTGCGGACACAGTGCAGGAGATGACCAGAGACTGCGGACACAGTGCAGGAGATGACCAGAGACTGCGGACACAGTGCAGGAGATGACCAGAGACTGCGGACACAGTGCAGGGGATGACCACAGACTGCGGACACAGTGCAGGAGATGACCAGAGACTGCGGACACAGTGCAGGGGATGACCAGAGACTGCGGACAGTGCAGGGAATGACCAGAGACTGCGGACAGTGCAGGGGATGACCAGAGACTGCGGACAGTACAGGGAATGACCAGAGACTGCAGACAGTGCAGGGGATGACCAGAGACTGCAGACAGTGCAGGGAATGACCAGAGACTGCAGACAGTGTAGGGAATGACCAGAGACTGCAGACAGTGCAGGGAATGACCAGAGACTGCAGACAGTGAAGGGAATGACCAGAGACTGCTGACCTTTGAGGAGGGAGGGGGAGCGGGTACCTGAATTTGACAGGTACCCGCTCCCACTTCCGCGGAGTTGTCCTTCCTGCTTCTTCCCGGGCCGGCTTCTGTGACAGCCGGGTGCCCACTGCGCATGTGCGAGAAGCGCTGCGATTTGTGAATGGCCCGGCGCCTTCTGGGACCTTTCATGTGTCCCAGAGGACACCGGATTATTCACAAAGCGCAGCACATGCGCAGTGGGCACCCGGCTGTCACAGAAGCCAGCGCGGGAAGACTGTGCAGCGCTGGAGCGAGGAACAGGTAAGGCCTTGCAGGAGACAACAGCTGAGCGGCCGGCCCGGTATTCTGACATGGTGGCCGCAAAAATACCGGACCGGCCGCCTTATATTCGCTCCATAAGACGCACTGACATTTTCCCCCCTTTTTTGGGGGGAAAAAAGTGCATTTTATGGAGCGAAAAATACGGTAATTTGGTTTTGAACAGTCAAGCAAATTTATTGGTTGAGGGTACATAACCACTCTAGACATTGAAAAGGTCTTACACATGTGGTATCCCCATACTTGAGAGAAGTAGCAGAATGTTTTTTGAGGTGTAATTCTAAGCATGTCCATAATGTGTGTTAGAAATATCTTATTGATTGATAACTTTGTGTTCAAAAATACATTTCCATTTTCTTTTCATATTTTCCAAAAACTTGACATTTTCTAAAGATTCTTTATTCTGCTTAGTGAATACGTTGGGGTGTTTAATGGTAAACCCGCAGTTTCCCATAGATTCTCTAATTTTTGGTGCGTTTTCTGAAAGCACACCAAAGATGCAGCTAGGGTTACCACTTGTCCAGAATTTGCCCAGACAATTTAAGTTTTGAATCATGTGTCTGGGTTTCAGAACTTCAGGACACATTATTCAGAACAGACTGTGGCTCCCCGTAGCACTGTCGATCGTTTCAGAATGGAGAGTGGGGAAGGGGCTGGTAAATACAGTATGTCATTTACCATACTTTTTCTGAATGAACACAGTGGGGGGAGATTTATTAAAGCTAGTTCACTCAGAATCTGGTGCACCTGTGTATGGTAGCCGATCGGCTTCTTCAATTGAGCTTTGGCAATAAAACCTGGAACCTGATTGGTTTCTCTGCAGAAGTGCACCAAATGTTGCACTCTCCAGCTTTAGTAAATAACCCCCAGTGAGTGAATGATAACTGTTATCAGTGCACAAAGCACTTCCCCATCATTCTTTGTCCAGTGCAGCTGAGGCTGTGGAGAAAGGGACTATAGGGAATCTCTGACCTCAGGGGCTCCTAAAAAAAATTGTAAAAGAAGAATATTGTAACAAAGAATAAAAAAATAACACTGTAAAAAATAAGAAAAAATAAAAAAATAAACTATTGCTACTGTCCACTGTCCTACTTACACCAAAATTTTCCCTACTAACAATGATCACTGCTGTACTGACATCGTGAACTGCTCTACTGCCCGACACCATCTACTGTCCTACAGACACCAGCCCCTACCCTACTGACACGTCCACTGCTCTATGGACACCATCCACTGCCCTACTGACATTGTCCATATTTTAAAACATTTATTTATAAGAGTGGCTTGTGTCTGTATGTATATATATATATATATATATATATATATATATATACACACACACATTGTGGGGATTGAGGTGATTACACTCAAGCAGTAGATGCATTTACAATGAGTTGTTCCAGTCCAAAACTGTATTTTAGGGCCTAGCAGCCCACTTTTATTCAATAAACAGAAAGTTCAGATGGACATCTGTTGCCCATGCAGGGGTTTCTTCCACAGAAATATGCACAAATTAAATACCAAGCCACCTGGCTCACTTGTTGGCAGCACTACTGTTTCTCTCACCTGTCCCTTTGACTGTGTTCTCCAGCTCTACTGGAACACTTGGCTCTCTAGCCTTTAGTCGCAGCACCCTGCTGCATGGCCCACCTCTGGCCTATGGATTGAGGTTCTCCCAATAGGAGCCAAACTAACTATTGGAACTGAGACCTGCTGTCTCCTGGCTTCTGGCTCTGGGCACCTCTGGCCCCTCGATGAGACCCACTGTCTCTTGGCTTCTGGCTGGGGCACCTCTGACCCCTCCGTGAGACCCTCTGTCTCTTGGCTTCTGGCTGAGGCCCCCTGACCCCATGTAAGACTTTCCTTCGCCCACACTGGGAGAGGTCTCCAAACTGGCCACAACACAGAGCTCAGACCTGTATAAATAATGACCTCTGCACACCTGTGCACTCAGACAGGTTGCAGGCATCTGGCAAAACCTGGATACAGGATTGAAAGTTCGATCCAGAATCACAGAACCCAGAGAAAGCCAAAAACACAGCTTTCTCTGCTCAGAAGCAACAATCTGGAACTTCGCATTAACCCTAAATGCAAATCCTGTGGCTGCAGATGACTAAGCCAAGCGTCTCTGACACTCCATTTCACACTGCCCAGAGCCAGCACAGTACTCTCCTCTCCCTGCATGGATGGAAGAGGAGAAAGGGCTCACTCTGCTCCTCCTCCTGCCTCTACCACTCTGTGTCTGCCTGCCCACACTCCAACCTCCAGGGTGCTATGCCTCAGAAAAGGGATGTGTGGACAAGAAATGTAAAAGCTCAGCAGCTAACAGATACATCATGGATGAAAGGTGTTGATTCCTGAGCCTCCATCTTCAAATGAGTGAGCTTGTCATCCACTGTTTGACTGAAGTCTCCCCCCTTCCCTCCCTTCTCTCTCCTGCCTCCAAGAGAGTGAGTACACTATGTACGGGGTGCTCTGTGGTCTCTGTTGTAAGGGGGGCTTTGGAAACCCTAATTTAAGGGGGAATAACACTCTTAAATCAGAGTTCACCTTTAAGCCAGAGTCCACAGTGTTCTCCCTAAAAAGAAAATTGCCATGGGAAGCTAAACTGTTCAGGTTTGGCTTGAAGAAAAGGTGGCAACCCTAGATGCAACATGGAGGAGATTTGTTGCACAGAAAATGTGTCAAAAACACACAACTTAATAGAAATTCCATGAATAAACATGGGTTAACTGCATCAAAACCACAGGCCAAACTGCAGCGCAGCAGTGTGAAATTAGCCTTGGATTATGAAAAGTGTGTTTCTGCAGTATTTACAGCATACCATTTTGCTGAATCTCCACTGTAGAGGACTTGGTAAAGGCATACCCCACAGCCATCCCAGGTTTAAATCCCAGGGTCTCGTAACTTGGGGCCTTGTCTTGTGTTGGTACACGTATTTCAACACTCAGCTTTGGATCTCAATAGTGGCATACCTCCCAGAATATGTGGGACTGCCTTTATACACTATGCTCATTCATATTCAGATCACTGAATGATTTGCAACTGAATGAACCAGCATACAATTTTCAATAAATGAGCTGATGGCTGGATTTGCATATGGGTGTGCTTCACCAGTCCATTCATTTGCAAATTCTTTCAATGGTTCATTCATATGTATAATTGAGGGAAGCTCTACCTTGACTCCAGTTACATTACACAGCTGAAGGGAAGACTTTATGCTGCCCCTTAATCTCTCCATTGCATCTGGTGAGTGGGCTTAATGGGAGGAAGGGATCTGTGCAGATGTAGAGGGAGGGGAATCTGTACTGGCAGGGAGGGAGGGGGTCTGTACTGCAAAGGGGTCAATATTGGTTAGAAGGAAGCAAGTCTAAACTGGTGGGGAAGGAAGAGGTCTGTATGGGACAGTACACTACACAGTACAGACCTCCCCTTAGTACAGATGCCCCACCCACCCCAGCAGACCTCCACATCAGTACAGACCCCCTTCCAGTAAAGATGACCTCCCTCCCCAACAGTACAAACTGATGAATAGGGAGGGGGTCTGTACTGGTGGGGAGGGAGCAATGAACCCTATGATTAAGCCTTGGTGGGTGGGGATAAACATGTCAGGAGGCATGGCCCAAGGAGCGGCCTTGACTGAGGCTTTCGCATGTATACATCCACACTAGGATCGGCTATGGTAACTGGTGGTTTCATGCTGAAATTTTCATTGCTCACTGGATGAGTTTTTCTTACACTGACTGAGCATCTGTAAGAAGTATTCCTCAGCATTGGTAACCTTCAAAACCAGTTTCCAACCTGTGTGCCATGAAGTAGCTGTATTGCAACTAAAGGATTGTCCAGAGTCTTGTCCAGAGTATCAAAGGTCAGCTCTTAAGCCCCATTACCACAATCCACTGATTCCATTTCTTGTGCTTGAGGTACTTTTTATCGAATCACAATGGGCCTGATAAGACCACCTTAATATAAAATTAATGGGCTGCGCAAGGGCTTACCTACAGTACATGGGTCACAGGGGTCACAATCGGGACCCGGCCACATGGTCCAAGGGGCCTGTGTGGCTGCTCTGTACACGTAGATAGGAGGGGCATTGGGGATGGGGGCATATAGAGGAAACAATGCCCTCCATTTTCCTCCTGCAGCTGCTGAAAGTCTGCTTCTCCTCTTCTCTCTCCCCCAGGCATTCAGCAGCTGCAGGAGGACAATGGAGGCGATTGGTTCCTCTATATGCCACCCCCCCCATTGCCCCTCCAATCCAGGAGCTATTCTTGTCCATTCATTCTGTGCTGCTGAAGATGCAGAGATTGAGGGCACTCTCCTTTTTCTATGTCAAAGATTAAACATAAGAGGTCCGATCAGACCCCTGATATCTCACCAAAACCCCCCAATGGGGCTGCTAAATTTTTTTTATTTTAAATAATAAATTGTAAAAATTAAAAAAATAAGTAAATAAAAGAAAAACTGAAAAATAATTTAAAAAGGATCCCGCCACTGTGGGGGGCCCCAAGATGGTAGGAAGGGGGCCCTCTGCAGAAAATGTACTGTGGGTACCCACAGTAAGGGAAGGGGAAGGGCCCCAGCAGGGGGTCATGGGTTGCCTTCATGGTTTCTTGCACCGGGCCCCTGAAGGTTCTAGTTATGTCTCTGGTGCTGTGCCCAAATGATAAGCATAAAAAACAAATATTCAAAGATAAATCAGCAGCTACCTCATAAATAATAAACATGCAATGTTAAATCAATAGCAAAGGAGTGCCTATTTATGCAAATATGAACATCTGAATATAATTAAAATATATACAAAACATCCATCGTAAAGTATTGTTCATAAAACAGCTATAAATCCATGATTAGACATCGAAGATGCAAATGAGAACCTATAGTACACTCACCAGTGTTGCCAACCTACCAGATTGGAATTCACTGACACAACACCCAAACCAAGTTAGGTTGTCACCTGTGCAATAATTTCCTTGCTACTAAATATTCCATGGTCAACTGAATATTGAAGTTCATGTGTGTGTAGAGGCAGGCCTAAGAGTTTGCATGTGTATGTGATTTTTATTCTCTAACAATCCCCATGGCCCTGTATATTCGGCTTTCTGTGGAAGACATCTAAAAGTTTGAAGAAGTTGTCAACACTCTCAGCTAGATAAGAACAGCATGGCGCAATCTGAGTGTAGTATATTAACGTATTTATTGTGGTGAAATACAAATGGCAACTCACATTGAGACTGTAAAAATCAGGCTCATCAAATAGTATGTGCTTCCAATGGACAGTCTCACAGCAACAGGGAACCTCAGACCAGGATAGAAACACTGGGTGGATGGATACACCTGCAGGACCAGGAGAACACACTGGGGGGTGCCAAACTAAGTGCAGAATTAAATATACTTAGAATCACTAGTAAATTGGCAACTCACATTAGAAGAAATCACACTTTATCCGTAAGTGGTCAGCTCATGCACCTGGGATAAGGTGCCTCTTCCTAAAACTTGGAGCCTGGAAAGTCCAGACGTCATACTGGATGACTAAATGAGGAAGTGGAAAACAACAATATGGCAGGGGGGCATTTCTTCTAATTTGAGTTGCCAATTTACTAGTGATTCTAAGCATTTATTGCTGCACTTAGTTTGGCGCATCCCCCCATGTGCTCTCTTGGTCCTGCAGGTATATCCATCCACCCAGTGTTCCTGTCCTGGTCTGAGGATCCCAGATGTTGTGAGACTGTCCATTGGAAGCCCTTACTATGTAATGAGCCTGATATTAGCTATCACAATGTGAGTTGCCATTTGTCTTTTCACCAAAATAAATATGTTAGTATACTACACTCAGATTGTGCTCTGCTGTTCTTCTTATTGGTTTGCCTAGAGATACTTCAGTCTCTTTAGAGGTGCTGAATCCGGTGTATTGAGATCAGTGGAAAGTTATCCTGAACGCTCCAATTTAACTCTATGAACTGTTTGCTGTTCTCCATAGACATTTATGTACACAAGACACTTATTGTCCATATACCACATTAATACTGTATAACACTCTCAGCTAGTTCTATTTCCTAGGGGAGGGAGTTCTACATGTTTACTGCTCTAACAGTAAAGAACTCTTTCCACAGCCTAAGGTTAAACTTCTTTTCTTCTACCCTCAATTCATGGTCATGTATCCTTTTCAGAGACCTTAGAGTAAACAGTTTATTACAGTTACTGAAGTCACCTTTGATATATTTATACATTGTAATCATATCTCCTCTTCTCCTGTATGAATAACTTCAATCGATGTAATCAGTCCTCATAACTGGGGTCCTCCATACACCTTATTAATGTATTACCCTTCATTTAACTCTTTCTAATTCAATTCCTAAGCTTTGCTGACCAAAACTGAACTGCAGATTCAGAATGAGGCTGAGGTATTTTGTAAAGCAGCTCCAAGGAGCAGGGCCCTCCTAACCCTCTTGTATTGAACTGTATTGTTACTGTATTGTCTCCCATTATATTGTAAAGCGCTGAGCAAACTGTTGGCGCTATATAAATCCTGTATAATAATAATAATAAAGCTGTAGAATTATTGATGTATCTCTTGATTATATGCCCTTTTTAATACATTAATACAAGATTATTTTTCTAGCTTTGTTAATTGCAACTTGGCATTGAATACTATTGCTTGGTCTCTGATCTACAAGCACCCCCAGATAATTTTCCATCACTGATTCTCCCAGGGGTATCCCCCCCCCCCCCCACACACACACACACTTAGTGTGCAATTTGCATGTGTATTTTTGCATCCGAACGTAAAACGCATTTCCTAATATTGAGCCTCATCTGCCATGTAGCTGCCCAACCCCCTATTTTATCAATATCCTCCTGTAATGATGTTACTGTACATCCTTTGCTGAATTTATTTCCCTGCATAATTTGCCATTATCAGCAAACTCTGAAATGTAGCTTTTAATTCCAAACTCTATACCATTAATGAACAAATTGAACTGCTTTGGCCCCAAGAGAGAACCTCAGGGCACACCACTCACATCTTTAGAACATTCAGAAAATGTGTAATTTCTACTTTTTAAATCTGTTCATGTAACTAGTTTCCTCTCCATGTACATACAGTTTCATCAACTCCAACAGACCTTATTTTATAGAGTAAACATTTATGAAGTACAGCATCAAATGCTGTAGTAATATCTAGATAAACTATGTCCACTGGACTTTCACCAACCAATGACTTTGTGTAGATGATACTTTATTGTATATGTAGATTTGCCATTGTGGAACATTTTAATTTGAGAATTAGGGCAGTATTCTCTATATATGCAGCTGGCAGGTTATGCACAAATGAACAACATAACTTGGTTTTCATATGGTCCTGCATGAATGTGGACGCCACTCAGACCTCTCATGGAATCCTATGGTAAGATGGCTTCAGCTGTCACTTCGGCCAAGTTTCTGACACGTTTCGCCCCAGCCACCTGAGCTTGCATACGGTGTTACAGCATGTAATTGTTAAATTCATGGGGATTATTTGTATGAGCAAATTATTTAGATATATGATTGATGTCTGTATATATAAATGATGGGTGGAGTATATATCCTGGAACCATAGTATCTGGAATTAAAGTGGTATTACACCCAAAACCAAAAATCTAATATATTGCAGCTTACCAATCATTGAATGTCATGGCTTCATTGGTTTTCTATTTTTAGGTTTTCTATCTTTAATTTTCACACTGTGATCCAACCAATAACATACTTCTTGTCTTAGGGTTTCTACACTCTGGATGAAGGAGCAACAGAGACACCTTTGGAAAGCAGCAATGTCAGTCTGGGGGGGAGGGTAGTGTTAGATGTACTAGCATATTTAAATACATTAACAATGTTAGTGAAACTCTAGCTAACACTGTCACAGTAACAGTTTTGTTTGTTATGGGCTAAAGTTTTTACATACATAAATAAAACTGATCATTGTAAGCAACCTCTTAAATGTTAAATGGTTTGTCTCAACCTTCTAAGTGCTTCATCTGCAGGACAGCTTGATATGTTGAAAAAAAAACAGACTTTCTGGCAGGATCACCAGCTGAAATAAAAGGAAAGAAAGCCTCAAAAAGAAAATTAATGCAGCCACCACTTCTAAGAGTTTGTAAACAGCACAGTAGCTAAGTGGTTAACAATTCCACATTGCAGCACTAGGGTTATCAGTTTAAATCCCAACCACAGCACTACCTGCCTGGAATTTGCATGTTCTACCTGTGTCTGTGTGGGTTTTCTTTGGGTACTCCAGTTTCCTCCTACACTCCAAAGACATGCTGATAGGTTAATTGTCCCTAGTATGTGTATGTATGAATGTGAGTTAGGGACCTTAGATTGTAAGCTCCTTGAGGGCAGAGGCTGATGTGAATGTACAATATATATATGTAAAGAGCTACATAAATTGACAGCGATATATAATTACCTGTAATGAATTAATTTTTGTTTTTAGGTTTAATACCATTTAACGGGTTATGTCTGCACCTAGATGCTTGTGCATTAGGGAAAAAAGGATGAGAAACCTTGAAATATGGTGTGTCTTTCTGCTTGTGAATTTTACCAATCATATTCTTGCAAGTACAGAACTACAAATTAGTTATATTGTATGCATATGAATCTGACTAGTGAGTATTATGAATACATTTCCAAAGAACCATTATGAGGTTTATTGTATTATTATGTTTGCGACATCTAGTATATTTGAATTAGATGAATGCAAAAGATGGGCATGCAGCATATCTAAATATTGGTTTAAATCACAATATAAGGATACAATGTATAAGAAGACGAGATACTGATATGGGTTAAAATGTTTTCAGATATAGAAAATGGCAATGCCATGCATCTGAGGGGAAGTCAAAGGATATCTGTTAAATAAAATACATTTATATTAAAGTCTGTATGAAGAGAAGTGTATGCTCTCTTAAATGACAGAGTAAGCAATCCAATCTTGAGTGTCAAATGTGTCTTGGATTGATGTCTGTGTAGTTTGAAGTTTTCTCTTTCAGTTACTAGAATGCACACAGTGTGTGTGTAAATATATATATATATATATATATATATATATATATATATATAAAACATTTATGTTGGTTCAATTATACTGGTACAGGTAGATGTATCATAAAGTAATAAAGGCAGCAGCCTTTTCTTACCTGGCAGCCAGGTATCCAAAGTATGATCTCAGCAATATCTCTGAAGGTGTGCTAGAGGTTATTGAAGTGGAACTACTTGAATTAGAGTGAGAAAGTAGATGCAGGCGCTTTGCTCTCTGATCTCAACTGACTCATTTATAAACAGTGGCAAATGGGGAGGGGGGAGGCAGTGAGAGGCTGTGGATTGGCTAGACATGAGAAGTGATTATGAATGGTACAACAAGGCTTTAGCCAGGAGATAGGAAAAACTGATAAGAAGAGAAGGGGGTGGAATAGTATATGGAGGGGGCAGTGGGGAGAACAGAACAGCCCTTTTTTTGTTTCTATCTTAACCTTCCCAGCCCTTTGGTTCCTTTCCTACCTTGATCTGATTCTGAAATTTCCTAAATACGCTCCTGGACAATAGACCACATTGAGAACTCCAAAGGTTTCCCAAGAATTGAACTCTAGGTAAAGGAATAGAGAGGTAAGGAGAAAATCTCAGAGGGGGCGCTATCACCTAGCCCCCACCCTCACTTGGCTGTGAATACACTTGAAATTCATCTTCTTCTCTCTACAACTTCCAAAAGAAGGCATTGTGGGCAGACCACCCGTCAGTGCTGTCACACAAACATTTACAACACGGTGCTAGGAGTCTTCTGAATGCAGGTACATGGGGGAGGGGGTGCTCAGAAGTCACTTTAACATTTAAACAGTTTAAGATTAAATCCATTCAGACTGCTTGTATCCAGCATATACTTTAATTATATTTTACAGTGCAAAAATAATAAATCAATTTATTTGGCAAAACTGCTTTATTTTCAATGGGAAATTATTTTTTATATGTAGTGTGTATTTTCAATTTATGAAAAAATAACAAATTTATTTGTGATTATCCTAAAAGTAAACACACAGCATACACTCACAAAAACAATGTTTCCTATTAGCCACTTGCCCACCTGAGGATTTACCCCCCTTCCTGACTAGGCCATTCTTTGCGTTACGGCGCTGCATACTTTAACTGACAATTGCGCGGTCACGCAAAGCTGCACCCAAATGAAATTTACGTCTTTTTTGCCACAAATTGAGCTTTCTTTTTGTGGTATTTGATCGCCTGTGTGTTTTTTATTTTTTGCGCTATAAAATAAAAAGTCTGACAATTTTGAAAAAAAAACATATTTTTTACTTTTTGCTATTAAACATGTCCAGTAAAAAAAATTTAAAAAATCATATTGCGTCATAAATGTATGCCAAACTACATTCTGCTACATGTCTTTGCAAAAAAATTCTCAATAAGTGTAAATTGATTGGTTTATGTGAAAGTTATAGCGTTTACAAATGGCCGTGTATATACTGGGATTTTTTTTTTAATTTTTACTAGTAATGGTGGCTATCAGCGACTTATAGCAGGACTGCTCGGGCATTCTGACACTGGAGGGAACTGACTTGGTGTCACTGACATCCCCAGTGACACCAATACAGTGATCAGTGCTAAAAAAAAAGCACTGGGCAGAAAGGGGTTAACATGAGGGATGATCAAAGGGTTAACTGTGTGCTAGGAGTGTTTTACTAGGGGGCTTTGTCAGTGTGCTTCACTGTAAGCACACTGCTTTGAATGGCTGTGCTGTGCATGGCTGTGAGCTGACAGGGAGGAGAACTGTTAGTAAACAAAACAGTTCTCCTCCCCGTCGGAGATCCTCGGAAATTACCGGCCGGGACCCAGTGATTGACAGCGTGCCCCTTACCCGGAAATGCAAAATCATGTATATATACATGATTTTGCGCACCTGTGCTGCCCTGTAGAAGTATTTCTGCTATAGGGTGGTCAGGAAGTGGTTAAATAATCCAAATCAAATGTAAGGGAATGATAGGTTTACAATTATTCTCCCATTGGTTTGTAATGCCCTAAAGCAGGCATGTCCAAAGTCCGGCCCGCGGGCCATTTACGGCCCGAGGGTCGGTTTAATACGGCCCTCCATGTCAGTGTGTCAGTGTGTCTTATGGAGCGAATATGGAGCGGCCGGTCCGGTATTTCCACCGCGGCCGTGTCAGAATACCGGGCCAGCCGCTCAGCTCTGCAGCGGGACCTTACCTGTTCCTCTATCCAGCGGCGCGCTGTCTTCCTGGCTTCTGTAGTGTGGGCGCTGGGCATGACAGCCGGGTGCCAAGTGCGCATGCGCAAGAAGCGGTGCTTTTTGTGAATGGTAAGGCGGTACCTGGGACACATGACAGATCCCAGAAGCCGCCGGACCAATCACAAAGCGCAATTGCTTCTCGCTCATGCGCACTGGGCACCCGGCTGTCATGCCGAGCGCCATTACAGAAGCCGGGAAGACAGCGCGCGGCTGGATCGAGGAACAGGTAAGATCAAAGAACAACTGCGGAAGTAAGAGTGGGTACCTGTCAAATTCAGGTACCCGCTCCCCACCTCCCCAAAGGTCAGCAGTCATCTGTACTGTCCGCAGTCTCTGGTCATCCCTGTGCTGTCCGCAGTCTCTGGTCATCCCTGTGCTGTCCGCAGTCTCTGGTCATCCCTGTGCTGTCCGCAGTCTCTGGTCATCTCCTGTACTGTGTCTGCAGTCCATTAGTTCAGAATTTTTTTTTTCCTGTTTTCTGCCTCTAAAACCTAGGTGCGTCTTATGGTCAGGTGCGTCTTATACGGCGAAAAATACGGTAACTTGGCATAAAATAATTTATTTGCATTTAATTGTAATGGTTCAAAGAATGTTTGGAAAAATGTTCGGCCCTCCACCATGTTCACTTCATCCAATCTGGCCCTCTTTGAAAAAAGTTTGGACACCCCTGCCCTAAAGCATATGAGTTCAATAGATAGAGTCTGTTTTGCCACGCATCCAGATTTGTCATTCTTAGTATCAAGCGCATTATTTATAATTATTATTATCATACAGGATTTATATAGCATCAACAGTTTACACAGCGCTTTACAACATAAGTGCAGACAGTACAATTACAATACAAATTAATACAGGAGGGATCAGAGGGCCTTGCTCGTTAGAGTTTACAATCTACGAATAATGCAAAATATTTATTAGTTCTTTGTACATCTCTCTTACATAAAAACTTGACACATAAACTAAAGCAGAACTTACATGTATATTACCCAACGTTTCATATTCGTGATATGTGTCTGTTGTACCATGTACTTGTGTTAAAAGTATCCTGTTCTCTTTGCATTTCTTCCTTTTTGTGAAGCATCTGGTAATCCTGCCAGTCTCCCTGCCTTCCTATTTTAAACTGACCACGCAGGGCATAGAAGCACATCCTTACTAGCCTGGTCAGTTTTCTGACTGTGCTGAGAGAACAGCTTGCCTGTCCTCCTATGATCAGATTGACACTTCCCCCTACACAGCTCCTCACTCAGAACATCAGTGTATGTACCTCCTGATGACACCTCCTCCACAGTTTCCACCTCTACCTCTCCAAGCCCCTTATACAGCTGAGAACACAGGTTATATGATCTCTTATCAAAACAGATAAAAAATATTATTTATTATTATTATTATTATTATACAGGATTTATATAGCGGCAACAGTTTGCTCAGCACTTTACAATATAAAGGGAGACAATATAGCAATGATACAGTTCAATACAAGAGGGTTAGGAGGGCCCTGCTCCTTGGAGTTTACAATCTAAGAGGGAGAGGCTGGTGGTACAAAATGTAATAACTGTGGGAGATGAATGGATAGGAGAAAAAGAAGATTCCGTTATTAGCTGAAGGCAGGATAGGCTTCCCTGAAGAGATCGCCTAGAAGTGGGCAGAGTAGGCGATAGTCAGATAGATTGGAGTTCCAGAGGATGAGGAAGGCTCTGGAGAAGTCCTGGAGATGAGCATGGGAGGAAGAGACAAGGGAGCTGGAGAGCAGGAGCTTGTTGGAGGAGCGGAGAGGATGGTTTGGGTAATATTTGGAGACAAGATTGGTGATGTAATTTGGGGCAGAGTCTTTTTATGTTATTGTTAATGTTTTGAATTTTATTTGTTGGACAGTGGGAAGCCAGTAGAGGAATTGGCAGAGAAGGATGGCAGATATGGAACAGTTAGTAAGGTGGATGAGTCTGGCAGCAGCATTCATGATAGCCAGAAGAGGGGATAGTTTGCGATTAGGTAGGCCAATGAGAAGGGAGTTACAATAGTTAAGGCGAGAGATAACAAGGGAGTGAATAAGTTGCTTAGTGGTTTCAGAGGTTAAGAACGGGCGTATCTTGGAAATGTTGCGGAGGAGAAGTCTACAAGATTTTAACTGTGATTGGATTTGGGTCTGAAAGGACAGATGAGAGTCTAGGATTACACCTAGTACCCTGGCAGGTGGGGAGGGACTGATGGTTGTATTATTGATCTTGATTGAGAAGTCAGGGGAATAGTATGAGCTTCGTTTTGGAAAGATTTAGTTTGAGAAAATGGAGTAACATCCATGCTGCTATGTCACTTAGCAGTTTAGTGATGCGAGAGGAGACTGAAGGA
Source organism: Staurois parvus (assembly GCF_062004578.1). Lineage (NCBI taxonomy): Eukaryota > Metazoa > Chordata > Amphibia > Anura > Ranidae > Staurois > Staurois parvus. The sequence goes on from NW_028317981.1 coordinate 1,809,015, forward strand.
GTGAGGTGAGGAGTAGAAAGATAGATTTGTGTGTCATCAGCATAGAGATGGTACTTAAAGCCATGAGAGTTTATCAAGTGACCAAGGGAGGAGGTGTAGATGGAGAAGAGAAGGGGTCCAAGGACAGAATCTTGAGGGACCCCTACAGAAAGAGGAAGTGGAGAGGAGGAGACTGAGTTTTAGGTAATGCTGAAGGAGCGCTGTGATAGGTAAGAGGAGAACCAGCAGAGAGCAGAGTCTCAGACGCCAAGAGAGTGGAGTTTTTTGAGGAGGAGGGGATGGTCAACAGTATCAAAAGCCACAGAGAGGTCAAGTAGTAAGAGTATAGAGTACTGGCCATTGGTTTTAGCAGTTAGTAAATCATTTGTGAGTTTTAGTAGTGCAGTTTCAGTGGAGTGTAGTGAGCGAAATCCAGACTGTACTGTAAAGGGTTAAGAAGGTTGTTGTCAGTGAGGTAGGAGCTCAGGCGATTGTAGACTAATCATTCTAAGAGTTTAGAGGTAAATGGCAGAAGGGAGATGGATCTTACGTTGTTCATGTTGGTGGGGTCCAGCGAGGGCTTTTTAAGTATGGGAGTGATCTGGGCATGCTTTAGAGGGGTGGAGAAGGCACCATTAGAGAGGGAGAGTTTGAAGATGTGAGTGAGGGAGCATAGGACAGAAGAAGAGGGTGACAGGATCCAGGGCACAGGTGGTGAGACGGGCTTCTGAGAAAACTTTAGTGACCTCTTCAGTAGTAGCAAAGTCACAAGAGGAAGGTATTGAGGGAGGTTTAGTATAAGGTATGCTAATTGGGATAGATGTATGTATAACAGAGATGCCCCTACAAATTGAATCAATCTTGTTTATGAAATGATTTGCAATCTTGTAAGCAGTGAGTGAGTTATTGGGTGGAGGTGGAAAAAGTAGAGAGTTAAAAGTAGAGAAGAGACAACGAGGACTGGATGACAAGGTATTAATAAGAGTGACAAAGTAGGTTTGTTTGGCAGCATGGCGGGAGGAATTGTATGCTAAGAAAGCAGATTTGTATTGCGTGAATGCTTGCTGAGATTTGGTTTTACACCACAATCGCTCTAGTGCACGACTATGTCTCTTAAGATTTATGGTGTCGTCAGTCTGCCAAGGTTGTAATGGTCCGGCCTGCGTAGTAGAGGAGCAAGTGAGACTAATGTGGATGAAAGTGAACTGTTGTAGACAGCAGTGGCCAGGACAGAGGACAGATTCTGTCATAAAGGTGGTCAGTTGCAGAGTAGAAAAGAGAAGGGTTTAAGTTGTGAAGGTTTCTGTAGGTAATTGTTTTCTGCTTGGAGGGATAAGTGTTTGAAGATGAGGACACTGTGAAGGTGATGAGATTGTGATCAAAAAAAGGAAAGGGGGTGTTTGTGAGGTTGTAGGGAGTGCAAAGATGGGAGAAAACAAGGTCTAATGTATTCCCATCAGAGTGAGTGGAGGACTGTGTCCATTGTGCTAATGCAAAAGATGAGGTTAGGTTGAAGAGTTTGGATGTAGCTGGGTTGTTCACATTAATGGGGATGTTAAAATCTCCAAGAATGATAGTGGGTATTTCAGAGGAGAGAAAGTAGGGTACCAAGCAGAGAAGTCATCAGAAAAGCGTGACACCGTTCCAGGAGGTAGGTAGATCACTGCAATCCTCAGGTCATGGACAGAAGTGAGCTTATTCCAGACAGAGCGGGCATTCCAGAGTGCACATGAAAAAGGGAGGGTGGTTTTTAGGAGCATTTATGTTTTATATATACTGTACATACACACAAACTGTCTTGAGATTCTATTTTACACTGAATGGGTTGTTTTCCAAGGTGAGGGTTCACATATATTTAAGGTGGTAACAATGCACTTTTCAAAGATTACACAATTAACCTTAACCTGTTCTTTAACATTTAGGTCGTGTTTACACTTGCTTCAAATTGTGGTATTTGACCTGCATTTTTAAGCACTCTAAATGCCAATCAAATAAAATCACTATATAAAATGGTTAGCTTATAATCCTGTACTCACAGTCAGGGCTTTTTTCAGCAGTAATGCAGAGGAATGCAGTTCTGGCACCTCCAGCACTGTATGTATGAAATGGCAAGGGGTGCTGGGGTGTGCTGGAGGGCCTATTGATGCTGGCTGCAGCCATGGCATGTTCCCCCGGTGCCTGCATTGGTTTCCTTCGGTTTCCTCCAACACTCCAAAGACATGCTAATAGGTTAACTGGATCCTGTCTAAATTGGCCCTAGTATGTGTATGTATGAATGTGAGTTAGGGACCTTCGATTGTATGCCCTTTGAAGGTTGATGTGAGTGTACAATATATATTTAACAATTTTACAATATATATTTAAAGTTCTACGTAAATTGACAGCGCTATATAAGTACCTGAAATAAATTAATAAATTCCATACAAATTACTTAACACCGCAAAGTGATACTTGGTTCTGTATTCACTAAAAGGGTTGGTACTGGTAGGTGGGTAGGGAATGGAACCAAAGCATGATGCTCATAGATGGGTAGAGGGGGAAACCAAAGGATAGTGCTCATAGGGGGAGGAGACAAGAGGTGACTTGGAAGCAGGAGATCCTGCACCTATTCTCAGAGAAAAAAAGCCCTGTGCACAGGTGAGTTTGCGCCGCTTTGCTAGCCTGTGCTTCAAAATATATACCCCATGTTGCTTTCATCGTGATTTGCCACTTTTCAAAGCTCCCACAGAAGTGTATGGCCTAATTTAGACTTACTTTGCTGTCTGAAGCGTGAACCTCATTCAGATCATTTTTTAGACTGCAATAGACAGGTGGTGAGGAGGCATTGTATTGCCTTCTCACTTTCTGTTTTAACCCCCTAATCTCATACAACTACACCGCAAACACACATGTACACGGTTGCAGTTTGGTCCCTTTTACTTGAATGCTTGAAAGTGGATATAATTCCTGCTGCAGCCACAAAATAAAGCATTGCGGCTATGGCATGTGTAAACTCCCAGCCACTGCCTCAGCAGGAACAGGGGGGGGAGTAGTTGAGGGGCTCATCTACAGGATTTTATCACCCCTCAATCGAAAGTGTAAACAAGGCCTATGATAGCACTCCCTAACCACACCTGCTGCTGTTTAGGGGAGCTCTAGTAAAGGAGTCCAAGTTCATACTGATGTTGTTAAGTAACGCACGTTAAAGCGACTACCACTTGAACATGCATTTTTGTTGTAAATATCTCTTCTCTGACCACTCTACATTAGGAGCCATGCTGATGTGAATGACATGTTTGAGGTCCATGCAATCTGGATGTACATCCTCTCTTGCTCATGGTGTAGTGCGGACCTTTGTATCCTATTGTTTTGTCTGGCCCCCTGAAGAACTATGGTCCAATAGAGATATATATGGAAGATGTTAAGTTTTTAAGAGATACCCTTCCCAATGGATGGATACCTTACTGAGAGCACTTTCCTCTGGAACTGCAGAGACAATATTTTGAAATGGGCTAGCAGTTATTTGGCATAATGATGGTTATAGGGAGTGATGACTTATAGTACATAACTCCTTCTGCTCCCCTGAAGAAGCTTAGGATGAAACACATTGAGATTCACTGTTTTCACAAACAATTTAATCCATTTGCCTCTACCAACACTTCTCTGGACCAAATTTATTGGGACACTAATATTTGGTACCACTTATGAAATTGCTGAAGTCCATTTGAATGTATTTAAAATTTTACGAAGTATTTGTGGGGGATTATGTTCAGGGATCAGTCTCTAATGAACATGCAATTTGTCATTGATTTTAATACTGGGGACTTTACTTTTTTTTAACGTGTTTTAATAATAAAGCCTCTTCATTTTAATACTTCTGTGTAGGATTTTTATGAAAGACCACCCACCTGTAAAGTCCTCTTCCAAGGATTTTTCCAGGTCTGTCCAAGAAAAAGCTAATTTAAGCAAAAAAGGAGGGGCACCACTACACAGCTTTCACACTCAAAAACATTTTGGACTTTATCAGTTCCCCATGCACAATGTACAAGTAGTAATAAAATGTCATCAATTTTATTACAAAATTTTGTTTAAAATCAAACATAAGCAAAACATCAAAATTAAAAACAAAAGTAAATGGTGCACTCCAATGCAACATAGAAGGCAGTTTCCCAAAATATGTCAGATACACTCTACGGAAACATTCCCAGATCACAGGTTTCAATATTGAGGTGTAAAGAAAACACCATCTCCAAGAAAAGGCAGTCCTCTACATGTTTCGCAGTCCTAAGCTGCATCTTCAGGATACAGAGGGGAGCATCAAGATTTTTCTAAATAAGTAAAAACAAACAGTTATTAAAAGAGGAGTTTGGGAATGGAAAAAAAAAACAATTATACTCACCTAAATGGATGCTGTATCAATCTAATGCTGCATCCATCCCCCTGGCGCATCTAAGACTAAGAACTGAGTGATCAAACACAGCTGATCACTCAGTTCTCAGTCTTCAGTGAGCAGAGAACCTGTGACAGTCAGTCACCGGCTCTCTGCATATGGGTGTATCCCAACTTTAATGTCTGGATTGATCCACAGCTTGGACCTGCTGATGTCAGCCAACAGCGGACTTTAGCCTGCTGTCAGCTGAAAATGGGTCACAGGGGTGCAGTAGAAGTAGGGTCAAAAGAGCTTTGGCCCTACTTCTTCTTTAAGATTCAACTGTAAATATCCATATGTAGTGCTACCCTCTTGAAAGCCATTGTGTTTGTGGGTCCCCCTAAGCTTCGCACAGCTAGGCAACATGCATTTTCCACACTTTCATCCACAGTTAGTGAACAGCCCATGAGCTTGGTTTTTGTTATTTTATCAGGGGAAATAACTTGGATAGGGTAATAGGGATTATGGGATGCTCAACTTGACTGAATCAATGCACAGGGACAATTTTCTACCTATTTACAGAAACAGATCCTGACTTCTTGATTACAGTGAGTCTTCGGATCAGTGGCTTAGAGTATTGCAACTACATGCAGAGGTATCTCCTCTCCCCTGTAGAACTGCTCCTAGCTCCACAGCCTGCAGACACTACTAGGCCTCCTGGTTGCTCTGAAGATCTCCCAGGACAAAGACAAAAGGATTAAGCACAAATGCGCTGTCCTTTGAAAACTTGCTACATGTGGCAGTCTTTCCCCTTGTATGTACTCTCTCTGTCCTCCTTGCTCCCACTACTCCCAAGCATTGATCCTGTTCATACCGTGATGCTGAATGGATCCTCCTTAGCCAGCCTTAGCCCAGCGCCCCCTAGACCAAGGAGACCCCTCCCAGGCCACCGACAGCCTCCTCAGCACTCCATCTTCTACCCAGCTCCCCTTCCCAGATTCTCCTATATTTAAAGGTTGGCCTCACCGCTGTATCAGAGATTCAAAACCTGGGATTGGTTAAACTCACATAAACATGCAGAATCAGGTCTCCACCCTTTACTCCCACTGGCTTCTGGAAGTTTACTTTGTCCTCCAGAACCAGGTGGAGGTGATAGAGTCCCGACCTGTTAAGTCATCCAGCCTGACCTGCAGTAACCTAACCTAATTAAAGGCTCACACAGTTACCATGACAATAAATTTATCTACACTAACACTAGTAGCACACTTGAGGGTGCTGCACATACAAAGATATTATAATATTACAATAGAACACAGGACAGCAGCAATGCTTACCCACAGTGGGAGAGCATGGGGCACTATAAAGGGCCAACCAGAACCTGAATAAACCTCACCCTTGGGGCGGGTGTGGGAATGGATATACACCAGGAGACGAGCCACAATAATTAGCCAGATCCTTTAAATACACACAATGTATACATTATATGTGTACAGTTGAGAGAGACAGAGTGATGTCATTGGTTATGTCAACAAGGTGTATAAGAAAGCACCAACCTTTGTCTGGATTTTTAGATGTATAAAATGTATGCCCAAGGTGAAGCTGGTAGATTCGTAAATTCGCCCTAATAGCCCATCGGTATCAGAGAAAACATGTCCAATACTCCAATCCTTCGGAATCCAAGACAGCAGTCAAGGTTAAAACTAGATAAAAGGATTGCCCGTCCTAACCTAGAGTAATTGAAAGCCTAAAACAAGCAAAGCTCTGCTATCAACTGAAGTAGATACAAATACATAAGCCAAGTATATGTGTGGAAAGTTATCCCTACTTACTGATAGTATTTATTTCAAAACGCATTTCAGGTAATGCTGCTGTGTCCTGTGTCCTCCCCAGGGTGGTAGGGTTTCCTCCCCAGGGTGGTAGGGATCCCCTATTTATATCTCTCTGTTATTTCAAAGCCATTGTTTCTAATTTTGTAGGGACTCTTTAATGACTGGCATAGTACCACTGGATTGGCGTAAGGCCAATGTGGTGCTAATATTTAAAAAGGGGTCAAAATTTTTACTAATGTAAAATATATATATATTTATTAGTATATCCCCTACCTGGCGTGTCCTACCCTGTCTGATGAGTCAGCAGGTGATATCACTGGGCCCGGTGAATGAACATGCGCTCAAGCTTAAGTAGTGTAATAACTAGAGGCCACTTGCAAGGGGGCAGAAGTAGCAATAGCGCAGACCAACTGACAGCAGAAGGGAAGGGGTAAGAAAGAGACCAACCTGCTCCGCTGGGGGGAAGCAGATAAGAAGGTTCCCATGTTACAAATAACCATTGGAATTGGTACCATTTGTATGAAAATAAAAAACATTCAAAATATGTGCGCACAAGATGTCAATGAATTAAAGTGTTTGTTCACCAATGCCAGAATCTGAGCAGAACTATGATTTAATTGGTATTGCTGAATCTTGGCTTCATTCTTCACATGACTGGGCCATTAATATTCCTAGCCATGTTCTCTTTCAGAGAGACAAGGTAAAAAGGAAAGGTGGTGGTGTCTGTCTCTGTCAGAAGTGATCTCAGAGCGAGTGTGAAAGAGGACCTAGTTGATGGAGAGTTTGATGAGGCTGAAGCATTATGGGTGGAACTGCACATGGGGGTGCGTACTACAAAGGTAATCATTGGAGTTTGCTATAGGCCTCCCAGTGTTAAAGAAGAGGTGTTGACTTAGCTCTTTGCACAGATCGAAAGGGCTGCAAGGGCTGGGACAGTGATAATAATGGGGGATTTTAACTACCCGGAAATTGACTGGAGTAATGGTACTGCAGGAACAGTTAAAGGGCAAAAATGTTTAAACCTACTACAGGACAATTTTATGGTACAACATAGAGGCCCCAACTAGAAATGATGCTCTGCTGGACTTGGTAATCTCAAACCATGCAGAGCTTATTGTTCATATGAAAGAACATCTGGATAGCAGTGATCATAACATGATTTCATTTATTGGTAGCTGTAAACTGCAAGCACATACGGAAAACTAAATGAAAGCGGTCAACTTTAAGAGAGCTAATTTTCCAAATCTGAGAGCTGCTCTCCAAGACTTAGACTGGAAGGCAATACTGGCATCGATGAACACAACACAGAAATGGGAGTTCTTCAAAAAGACTGTATGTGAACACACTGCAAAATATATTCCCATGGGCAACAAGTTTAAAAGGATAAAAATCAAACCTATGTGACTTACGGCCAAAGTTAAAAAAAGCTATAGATAAGAAAATAACTTTTATTAAAACATAAAAATGAAGGAATGCTATCATCATTCAAACATTTCAAAGAATATGCAAAAAGGCGCATGTCCATAATGGGCCTGGTAATGACACAGCTCCAGATGATCAGCATTGACTCACAACTAATATGATCCAGAAATATTTAGACAGTATAACAGTGAATAAAGCACCTGGACCGGATGGCATACACCCACGGATCCTTAAAGATTTGAGTTCTGGCATCTCAGAGCCATGTTTTCTCATTTTTAGGGACTCTTTAATGACTGGCATAGTACCACTGGATTGGCACAAGGCCAATGTGGTGCCTATATTTAAAAAGGGTCAAAATCTTTACCAAGTAATTATAGACCTGTTAGTAATTATAGACCTGCCTTTTATAGTTGGGAAGATACTGGAGAGTTTAATAAAAAGACCACATGGATGAGTTCTTGCTGGAAAAAAATATTTTAAACAACAGACAGCATGGATTCATGAAAGACAGAAGTTGTCAAACAAATCTGATTTATTTTTATGAGGAGGTGAGCAAAACCTTGGACAGAGGGGTGGACGTGGACGTGGTGAACTTGGATTTTACAAAAGCATTTGACACAGTTGCCCACACAAGGCTAATGTGTAGGGTAAAGTCTAAAGGCTTGGAAAAATCTGTATGTAAATGGATAGGAAACTGGCTAAAAGATCGTATTCAGAGAGTAGTGGTTAATGATTCATACTCTGAATGGTCTAGGGTTGTCAGTGGTGTACCCCAAGGTTCAGTGTTGGGATCCTTACTTTTAATATATTTATAAACTATATAGGGACTGGGATTAAAAATAAATTCAGTCTTTGCAGATGACACCAAGCTGTGCACTGGAATTACGTCCATACAGGATGTCTCCAAGTTACAAGCCGACCTCAATGCAGTTTAATTGGGCAACTATGTGGCAAATGAGGTTTACTGTTGATAAATGTAAGGTTATGCACTTATGGGCTAAGAATATGCATGCATCATACATACTAGGGAGAGTACAACTGGGGGAATCAATGGGGGAGAAGGATCTGGGAGTTCTGGTAGATCATAAGCTTAATAATGGCATGCAATGCCAAGCTGCAGTTTCTAAAGAGAGCAAAATCCTCTCTTGTATTAAAAAAAGAGGTATAGACTCCAGAGAGAGATATCATTTTACCCCTGTACAAATCATTAGTAAGACCTCATCTGGAATATGTAGTTGAATTTTGGGCACCAATCCACAAAAAGAACATTGGGAAACTGGTGAAAGTACAGAGCAGGGCAACCAAACTGATAATAGGCATGGAGGAGCTCAGCTATGAGGAAAGATTAGAGGAACTGAATTTATTCTCTCTTGAGAAGAGGAGATTAAGGGGGGGGGGAATGATCAACATGTATAAACACATCAGTGGTTCATATAGTGAACTCAATGTGGAGTTATTCACCTGGAAGTCATCATAGAGGCCAAGGGGGCACTCTTTACGTCTGGAGGAAAAGAAATTTAATCTCCAAACATGGAAAGGTTTCTTCACTGTAAAAGCTGTGAAAATGTGGAATAGACTCCCTCAAGAGTTGGTTCTGGCCAGCTCAGTGGATTGCTTTAAAAAAGGCCTGGATTCTTTCTTGAATACACAGAATATAACTGGTTACTAACATTTATAGGTAAAGTTGATCCGGAAATATCCAATTGCCTATTGGGGGATCAGGAAGGAATTTTTTCCTTGCAGGAGCAATTTGGATCTTCCTTTGCTGAGTTTTTTGCCTTCCTCTGGATCAACTGTGGGTGAAGCATTATAACTTTTTTTTTTTTTTTTTTTTTAACGGTTGAACTGGATGGACTTTTGTCTTTTATCAGCCAGACTAACTATGTAACTATGCATCTGCCAGAGAACCGAATGCCCACTCAGTAGATCAGCACAAACAGGATATAGGAATAGCCCAATAGCCCCCACACATTCACACATTGGGGGTATCACAGTGTCCTATAAACAAAATTACACATACGGTATACAAAAGTGAAACAAAAATTAAACAATTATAAATTGATGAGATATATATATATATATATATATATATATATATATATATATATCTATCAGAGTTGAATGGCTGAGCATCAAATAGTGGGAGAAGGATTCCCTGGCAAAATAAAAAAAAAGCGCAGAATTACGAAAAAGGCTTATTAGAGATAATTTCATTAAGCCCTGGTGGAATAGTGGCATTTAACCTCTCAATCCATAATGTTTCATGTTGGAGGATCTTTTTGTCCCAATTTCCCCCATGTGGATCTCTAGGGACATCCTCCAACATGGTAAAAGAAACAAATGTCAAAACAACATCTCAGACCAATATGACGGCTAATGGGAGTTAGAATTTTGCTGCTGCCAGAGTAATACAGATGGTCATTAATGTATTGTCATAGCTGGTGCATAGTTTTGCCCACTTAAAAGACATTACACTTGCAGGTCATCAAATGAATGTCTCCCTGGGAGTAAAAACCTCTCTACTAGGCAAGGTAAAAGATGTACTCTCTTTGGTGGCATTGTGGTGCACCATTTACTTTTTGTTTTTAATTTTGACATTTTGCTTACATTTTTGTTTTAAACAAAATTTTATAAAATATGGGGTACCAATGAAGTCCAGAATGTTTCTTTATGTCTGAAATTTGCATTTTATATGTGTTTTTGATGCTTTTGTGAACTCTTTTTACACTTTAATGAAGATTGGCAAATGCCCTGTATGTTTTGGTTTTCTATATGTTATAAAGGGGAGGTGATTATGAGGAAGTTGGCAAATCAGAGGCATGGTTAGGTGTTGGTGTGGTATTTGATGTTTTTGTTTTGGTGGTTCAGTAGTACCTCCACTCATCATTTTCCTAGTTTAGTAGATCTCCCACTCAGCAGTTCCCCAGTTCAGTAATACCGGTGGTTGATCCCCTGCTCTGCAGTTTCCTGGCTTAGCAGACCCCCACTCAAAAGTATCTTCACATAGCAGTACATCCTCCAGTTATATAGACCAAGAGTGTTCAAATGTCCATAAGCTCCAGTGATCTGGCCAGACCACCAATAGGAAGAGACTGTTTCTGCATCTGGGCCATTTCTGCTTTTAAACAAAAATTTATAATATATGGGTTACCAATAAAGTCCAAAAAGTTTGTCTACAATTTGCATTTTCTATGTGCTTTTGTGAACTTTTCTTTAAGCTTTAATGAGGATTGGCAAATGCCCTGTATGTTTTGGTTTTGTATATGTTATAAAGGGAAAGTGATGATGAGGAAGGTAGCAGATCTGAGGCATGGTTAGGTGTTGGTGTGGTATTTGATGTTTTCTTTTTTATTTTGGTGGCTCATTAGTACCCCCATTCATCAGTTTCCTGGTTCAGTAGATCTCCCA